>NW_012027376.1:716726-717811 GCF_000956235.1 Wasmannia auropunctata
GAGACACGAGGCAAGATTATTCGTGTGCGAATCGTATGGTACAACTTTGAGATAGACCACCGACTGAAGATACCGGCATAGTGAACAAACAAGTCGCTATTTGTCTTCCGTCGTCGTTCGCGCTGTTCGTTATCCTGTCCATTCGTGGCCGCAGGGAACGAAAGAAAAAGTGGAGGCGTGCGGTCAGCTCGGCGACTCGGAATTAATCCGATTGCCCTTCGATCTTCGCGCACCGAACTCAACGCGGTCGAATCATCACACGTGAGTTTGGCGGAGAAAAAAAGCACCGGTTTCTTTTTGTTAATATGCATGCAAAGTTCGCTATATATATAGCATGATAGGGGAGGGGAAAGCGTATTCTACTTTTATACAATTTCAACGAAATACGCAACTATACGCAAACGAAGTTTGAGAACAGTGCCTCGTTAAAATTCGCTTATGCATAACAAATTATATTATATGGCCCGAGTCGCATATTTTTAAATTTTAAATAAGGCAAATTTACTGTCGTTTTATATACGGTAAACACAGGCCGAGACACGCAAAATTTTCAAATCATCGGCGGAAAAAGAAATGTAATTTCGTCTTTAATTAGTAGAATTCAATAAAATTTTAGATTGCAATTCTATATTATGTTATTAAAGTCTGCAAATAAAACTAACTGTTTTTATATGATTTTCAAGCAATACGATGGGATTGCTAAATATTTCTCTTAACTTAGAAAGGAGAGATCAAATCAAATGAGACCAGGTTCAATCGCATTAGGTCAGATAGACCAATATTAATTCTCAATGGCAAGATCGAGTTAGCCTGCTAGAAGCAAACTGTTTTCTTGACTCTAAAGCTCGTTAATCACACACACACACACACATACACACACAGACACAACGAGAAATAACAATTAGCGTATTTAAAGCGCTTCCCCGTGCGCCGGTTAATACAGAGTGCGAATTTTGTGCGCCGTCCCGGGATAATTTAGCGCGATTTAATATGAAGATTGACTTTTCTTTCGCACCAGACCTTTCAGTTATATAATTAGATGCGCGGCGCAAATTGCGGAAAGAGGGGAGGGGGGAGAGGGCGGA
>NW_012027377.1:0-408 GCF_000956235.1 Wasmannia auropunctata
TACTTGTGTTTGAAATACAGTATTTGAAATACAATTTGTATTTTGTATTTTGTATTTCAGCGGAACATATAAAAGTATTTTGTATTTTGTATTTCAAATAAATTATTCAATGTATTTTGTATTTCAAATACAATTTCAATCTATTTTGTATTTGAAATACTAAAAAAATTATTGATAAAAATTCTTGATAACCATTAAGAGTAACTTAAATTTTTCTCATATGACACTAATTATTTTCGTCAAGTTTCCAGCAATATCAAGTCATCAGAGTCAAATTTCATAATCTCACATTAGTAAATAGATTTCTCGTGTGATTGATACCTATTAAAAAAATGTAAGAGAGGTAAAAACAATTTTTTCTTTCTCTACTCTTTCTAAAAAGTGGAGAAAGACCTGTTGAAGCGGGGA
>NW_012027377.1:428-4033 GCF_000956235.1 Wasmannia auropunctata
TTTGTTCGAGACTTCTCTCTGTTATCGCGATCGAAAATATTCTGAATATTTAGCGATATTAAAGAAATGTCTACAGGAATCTTTTTGCTCTTACCACTGAGTTTTTGTCTGGTCCCCGAGCAACGGAAAATTCAGTTGTATTTTTTTCGATTTTCATACAAAATCATTTTATTCTGTTACTTTCTATTGTTTAAATCTGGAAAAGAATTTTCAAATCAGAAAAGGCAATACATACAAAAAATATACCGAACTGTCGTTAAGAGTTACAAAATCTGGGTGGATCCCTTTTAAGGTGCAAAATTCAAAATTCCAGACTTTTATATCTTTTCCTGATTTTTCTAGGTTTTCCTTAACTAGTTTAAATTTCCCTGTTTTCCAGGTCTGTGGCAACCCTATATATATATAATATATATATATCCAAAGCTTTTTTTCGGCATTTCGATAGAATGCTCAGCGATAGATATCAGCGGGCTTACGGAGTTACGCATATTCCGAGTGACACATTTGCGATGCTAACAATACAAGTTCCGTGAAGTCCTGAGTCCCCGAAGGAGGAAAGATTTGTCAGCCACGATTGCCTTTTGATCCATTTTTATTTTCACATTCGTTATAAATAAGGTATGTTCACACACACACTCATTCATTCTTATAACAGTGGGTCTACCACTGGTCATGCTCCTTAATTTTACACTGAATCGCGGCGGTTTCTCTCGTCGTAATGCCGACCGAGTAAAGCCTTAAAACACAATGAAAAGGAATTAGAGGGAAACTTGGCTAACAGGGAATAAGATTGTCAACCTATCAGGAAACCGCGTGCATTCCAGTAGTATACGCTTTCCGATAGGTTGAAATTCTTATATTCTCTGTTGCCTGTTCCCTATTCCTTTTTTATTGTGTTTAAAGCTTAAGTCTCCGTTTCGACGAGAAACGCTATAAACGCTATTTTTTTAAGTATGCTCGATCACTCTCTGCGTCATTGCTCGCTTGCTGTTAAGTATTCCGCAGCTACTGCAACTCGCACAACAGCGCGAGATTATTCTCTACCATTCTAAAAACAATATAGTAGTTAGAATGAACTTCCTGAGAGCGGAGGTGGGGAGGACAGTGTAAACTAACGGCCGGGAGATTTACGTCTGAGCTAATGGCACGATTCGCCTTTCGGCGTACCGTTACCTTTTTCTATTGCCTTTGAAACTGATCTATCCCTCTAAAATCGCGAAAATTCGATAATACCCGCTTTCTGCCGCTCGAAAATCCGATCAATTTCCAAAGAAATCCAACCCGATCGAAAGAGAAATGTGTGATACACACTCGGGGGGAGGGGGCAGTGTCATCTCTCGTATAACGAGGCAAGACGAAACGGTTTTTAATACCTAATTCACATATGCACTATCCTGAACAATGAAAAGGTGTCAGAAACACACAAAAAAAATTATCAGAATGACGTCCGATCTGAATTAGACTATATCTTTTTAGATGCCTCGATGTTCCTTGAACGTTTAACTTGCCTTCCTTATACAATGAATCTAAAAGTTTCACGCGACGAATAAGAGTCACTATATATTTTCCTGCCTTTTTATCATTGCCTTCACGTCGCTAGACTATAACACACGGTGATTATCGCCGAATCGTAGATTTTGCGCCGTTTCTCCGGGATTTCTAGCGATAGCCAACGTGCTTTGCTTTGTATTGAGCGATGACTCTATTTACAATAATCACCTTACCTATTTCTGACGCGTTTCTCTATCTTGTGTATGTTACTTCTATAAATAAAAAATTCCAGAGGACGTCTTTTAGACCTCTGAGAGACATTAAGAAGGGTCATCTAAAAATCTCAATACTTTATAAACGTCTAAGAGCCATCCCCTGGACTTTCTGCGCTGTCTTGGGTTTCCGCGCAATTTTGGCAGTTTTCACTATTGGACCAATCTACGTTTTCACTTGTATATAAGCAGCTACGGTTGCGAGAACACCCCGTTTAAGCCTGCCCCCGCAATTGATACCGTATAAGAATCATGCACTCGAAACAGTCACATTATAAATCACGACATATTACAATTTTATAATTAAATAATCGCATATTAATTATACAATTATGTGTGATTAATGTGCCTGTTTATTGTCGTACGTGTTCAAAAGTATCGCCTGCAGAAAGAGAATTAATGTGAACTCCGCCGCGGGACATTGATGTGTCTGCTCTTAATATTTCTACATTTACATAATACATTATTAGACGTAATTATTTGTCGTATTTAATACCTAGCCTTGTGTTTCACGCACATTTTCTATCACTCTCGTTCTCTCTCTCTCTCTCTTTCTCTCTCACACTCATTCGCACTCTCGTTTACTCGATAAGGCGCGGGCTCGTTGAGGTGTCTCCGTCGAGGTTGATATCAAAATGATGTATCCTATCAAAGTTCCCGGCGCCTCGAACGCTCGAACGAAGCCGAGGTCGGGACGACGGGACTCCGAGGTGACGCTGTTGATAATCGATCGTCGATCCAGTGGAGAAACGGTTCTTAAGCTTTCACGGCCTTCATGAGGAGTTCGGTGCTGAGGGACTTAGGCCTCTCGATGGGCAGTCCTAGGGCACGATCCCAGACGAGGGAGGCGAGCACGCCCAACGCGCGCGACACGCCAAACAGGACCGTGTAGTAGTTCATCTCCTTCATGCCGTAGTACTGCAGCAGCACGCCCGAGTGCGCGTCCACATTCGGCCACGGGTTCTTCACCTTGCCAGTCTCCAGCAAGACCGGAGGCACCACCTTATACACTTGCGCAACGAGCTGTAAAGGAGAAAAACATTGATATTGATGTTGATACTAAAAATTTCACGTAAAGAGCGACCCAAAAAATTGTCCGTTTTTTTGGGCTCGATTTTGAGACTAAACTGTGTGCTAAATGATGCCTTATAATGAGACATTATAGAAAAGTTTCAAGTTGAGATGACAATTGTTATCAGATCTGGAGGAGAGGGAGGGGGAGGATAAAATCAATAATTCGTTATGGAATTATCACAGCTCTGCGAGGTTCGGTATTTTGAGGTCGATCCAGCCGATGAAGGTTGGTCGCAGTTTTACGTAAATGACGCTAGTTTTGGATGTAAAAAAAATGGAATTTTTGCGTCAAAGAGACGTAATAAGTGATCCCCAGCTGTGATAATAATTGTCATCTCAACCTGAAATTTCTCCGTGATTAATATCTCATTATAAGGTATCATTTGGCATATAGTCCAGTCCCAAAATCGAGGGCGAAAAAAAACCATCTATTTTGGGTCGCTCCTTAACTTGAAATTAAATCAGAAAAGTGCTAGTTTAATTCCAAATGAGAACGTGGAGCGTGGTTAAAAATAAAGGCGCAAGACGTTGAAAAGAATTAAGCATTCCGAGAGATCTGAAATTAATTTTTTCAATTTTTATAGCAATATCGAGGGGGTAACCACTCAGAAAATATATGTACACCTGGACTTCTGACTTCAAGACTTCACCGGACTTCACGGACTTCATCGGACTACACTGGAATTCATCGGACTACACCGGAATTCACTGGACTACATCGGAATTTATCGGACTACACCGGAATTCATCGGACTTCGTCGGACTTCA
>NW_012027377.1:4053-5856 GCF_000956235.1 Wasmannia auropunctata
ACTTCTTTTATGGATATGGTTGCCACTTTTCGCATCTTCGTCTCGAAACACCAACAAAATTTTTCAACAAACTTCCAGACGAATGTTAATGTCCGGACAAGGGCAAAACTTTCAAATAACTCAATCAAAACTGATGACCTTTTTTTAGAAATTGGACTCCATTTTCATCAGACTACATCGGACTTCAATGGACTTCAGTGGATTATATCGGACTTCAACGGAATTCACCGGACTTTACCAGAATTCATCGGACTTCAAGGAATTCAACGGAATTCTGATAGGTTGTACACCGGAATTCAAGAGTGGTTACTCCCTCGAGCAATATTTTTCAACATTTAAACAAGCGAATTAATGAATTTCTTTCAATTCAAACAGAACATGTAAAATCTTTCTATTTATTTGAAAACATTCCAATGAAATGTGCGATTTTACCTTGAACAACGAATCGTCCGGCAAATGCTTCAGCGCAAACTCCCTCTGGCAGGTATACCTCGGATCGGTCTTCCTGAGAACAGCGTGTCCGTAGCCGGGTACGACCTGGCCGCTCTTCAACGTGTTCCAGATGAATTCCTTGAGCTTCTCGTCGCTGGGATTGTCGCCGATTTGACCGCGCAGTTTCTCCAGCCACACCAGCACCTCCTGATTGGCCAAACCGTGCAGCGGCCCGGCCAGGCCGTTCATACCGGCGGCGAAAGATAAGTACGGGTCCGACAAGGCGGATCCCACTAAGTGGGTGGTGTGAGCGGACACGTTGCCGCCCTCGTGATCCGAGTGGATCGTCAGGTAGAGGCGCATCAGCTCGATGAACTGCGGCTTGTCGTAGCCGAGCATGTTGGCGAAGTTCCAGGACCAGTCCCTGCCGGCGTCGACGGAGCCGAGGCCCTTGCCGCCCTTGTAGATGTTGCGGTAGATGGTGGCGGCCACCACCGGCAGTTTGGCGATCAGATTCATCGAGTCCTCGTACACGCTTTCCCAGAACTTGCTCTTGTGCACGCCCTTGTTGTACGCCTTGACGAACTCGCTCTCGCTGTTCAGCAGCGTGATCGCCGCGGAGAACTGCGTCATCGGGTGCAGGGTCTTGGGGAAGTTGTTGAGGGCCTTGACCACGTGCTCGGGTAACGAGCTCCTGGACGCCCATTCTTGCGAGAGGGCCCTCGCCTGCCCGTCCGTAGGCACGTCGCCGGTGATCAGCAGCCAGAAGAGACCCTCCGGGAGCGGTTCCGCGCCGCCGGACCCCTTCGGCAGGAGTTTCTGGCACTCGGGGATCGACTTACCGCGGAAGCGGATACCCTCCTCCGGGTCCAACACCGACGGCTCCCACACGAGGCCTTTGATACCGCGCATGCCGCCGTACATCTGCGTTCGAAGCAAAAAGCGTGTTAGATGACTGAGTAATAAAGTAAAAAAAAAAAATTAATATTATTATAAAAATCAATTATTTTCGATTAGACTTTTTTCGGTTGCTTCGATTTTTTTCAATTTCTCAGATTTATTTTAAGGGGTTACACCACCTTGACCGCCTAAAAATCATAGGTAACTTTGGGAATTTTTTTAGGAAAACAATAAAAGTAATAAAAAATTCGTTTTAAGGCTTTAATAATACAAGTCTTTAGAAGTAAAAAATATTTTATTTATTTTTTTAACAAAATGGCGACGCTGAAGCCAATTTATTAAACGTCGTTTTGTCAAATCTGCGTTGCGGGGATCTGCCATTTGATTGAACCTAGAGCAAAAAATCAAAATTTTTTAAAAACTATATAATATGCACTAAAGAAATACATACGGATATTTTAAAATATAGAT
>NW_012027377.1:5876-9149 GCF_000956235.1 Wasmannia auropunctata
AAAGTATTTAACATATCGAAATATTCGTATGTATTTCTTTAGTGCATATTATATAGTTTTTTAAAAATTTTGGTTTTTTGCTCCAGGTTCAATCAAATGGCAGATCTCCGCAACGCCGATTTGACAAAATAACGTTTAAATTGGCTTCAGCGTCGCCATTTTGTTCAAAAAAATAAATAAATAAAATATTTTACTTCTAAAGACTTGTATTATTAAAGCCTTAAAAAACGAATTTTTTGTTACTTTTATTGTTTTCCTAAAAAAAATTAAAAGTTACCGATTGATTTTTAGGCGGTCAAGGTGGTGTAACCCCTTAATAAATTTCAATAAATGTTAATATAATCATGAGAAATTAGCTTCAAATTTATTTAATTAAAGTATTCAAATTTCTCAATAATCTCATTCAAAGATGTACCGTCGATATTTTCGATTAGTTCATTAATACCAACGACGTTCTGACTAGTTAGACCCATATTTAAACAATATTAGCATCATGACTATTAAAACATTAATTAATCATGCAGAGATCGGCGATAAGTATAATAAAAATAGATACACAGAGCTGATGAATGAGGTCTTCATGCGCGACAAGTGAGATTGTCACATGCGAGGCTCGTTCTCGATGACGATTAATCGTCACGCGTTCCATTCGGCTGATAGCCGCGCGGCGAAAAAAAAAAATACGCTGCTCATTGACGCCGCATGCGGTGATCAGAAATTGTCACGTGCGCTGCGATTATCATATGATCACAAAGCAAGCACGCGGACTTTATCGCAAGTCGCGTATATTCTCCAGTTGGTAACGAATAATAACTCGTCGTATCCTCTCTCCTCCGTCATCCGGTCGAATTCACGATTATTGTAATTGTTAATTATTGATGATTGCAAATATCTAATCGCCGCGATACAACTGAATCGTCAATTGCGATAAAGGAAACAAGATTTTATTGAAGACAGTAATAATAACGTGCAGAATGTATATCTTTTTCTGGAAAAACGAGATTTTATTCAAACAAAAAAATTCCCTCCGATCAAATTTAAAAGTAATTAAAATAAGATTGTCCTATCCTGTGATACTATTCTATTTTACAAAGGCGATTCGACTCTTAACACGAGAGAATGTGATAGTAAAACGCGTACCATGTCGACCGTGACTTCTCCAACTTTAGTGGACCCATGGTCCTTACGGAAGGCTTTGACCCGCTCCTGCTCCCTCGGGATCCTGTCAGCGAGAACCTTTTTGAGATCCGTGGACGCATCGGTGAGCTGCCGCACGAAGACCGCTGACGTTATTTTCTGAAAGGACAAGAATTATAATTAATAGCTGCAGAGAATGACGCAAAATGCAGAACGTATCGGAGGGCGATAATCTCAGAAATAAGTACAAACTAAAGCTGTTCAAACGTACTAATTAAAATTAATTAATTAATGCATGTTTTAATTAAAATTAAGTATGGTAAAAATTATATTATGCTAGTATAATTATATCAAGTTGAACAAAAAAATTATCTCATGTTTCTTCAATAGACGGCTTTTGTTACACAATTTCATTATGTATTCAACGAGATCAGAATAAGGCTTGAAAAAGTGGCAGTGGAAGTAGCTGAGAAAAAAAAAACGTTGAGAACTTCTTATTCAATTCAATAATTAAACAATAAATTATACAACTTGTACAACTTTTCTTCTTCATGTTAGATATTTAATAAGCTTGACGTTTAAAATAATAAGTCAGATATTTAATAAGCTTGATTGTTTTTTCAAGTTATTTCCCAGACCATGAATTTCTGACAATATCTTGTGTTTTCCGTTCTCGATTCTCTCGCGGAACATCCCATGCGTGACATATTGTGTCGCAAAAAAATCGTCACGGCGCGACGGAAGACACATGTGGATTACGTAAAAGCGAACAAATTGTTAACCATTGTCGATGGTGCACGCGCGAGTGTCCGTTGGGTTGGTAAATTCGCATTGGCAAATTATGATTTCGTAACGCCAGAACGAGACTGAAAATAAACGAGACAGGTCCTGAAGACGGTCCGCGCGCGATTTCATGCAACTCGTACCATTTATGAAATTCGTAACATATAATTATATTTATAACATCTTAACGACAGATTTAATATTTTACTTGGAGAAAGATGTTAATAATATTCCTATACACATCTATTTGCGTCTGAGAATGAAAATTCAATAGAAGTGGCAAAACATCGATTTATTGATATTTTCACATATTTATCTATTTAAAAAATGAAAGTTGAATAGAAATGGCGAGAATCAAAATTATTAAAAAAATTATCTTTAAAATTTTTCTAATAATTATACATGTTACTATAGAATTATGTAGGGGAACGTTTTTTCTGTTAAACTCACGGTCGGCTCTTGTGACAAAAAAGACAAAAAAATTCGTAATCGTTTCTCATCTCGACACGCATCAATCACCATCGAACGTCATGAGAAACGTCAGATAAGAACGAGATCGCCGGAGTTCGAGGTCATTATCAAACAGAGCGTGCCGCTCGCGGAAACGGGCGCGGAATCGAGGAGAATTAATCCTGCACAGTCACTTATTCATGAAGGATAAGTATTTATCATTATTGTCTTTAACATGTTAAATGCCTCACTTTAGACCGGAGCTTGGCCAGATTTTGGAACGAGATTCCAAACAGATTCTTGTGAAAATAACTTATTGCGAAAAATATTACTTCAGAATAATTTTCACAGGATTTAAAAAAGATGTTCTATGAGCATCGAATTATTAGGTTGCCTTGGCAATTTAATTATGATATTACGTACTATTCAATTTAAAGCTGCGTATTAAAGACCGACGATTATGCGGCGCACAGTTTGCCTGAACTGATTGTGAGAATCGTAAGATTCACATATTATAATATTGTCAAGCACCAAGTTCTGTTTTGTATCGTATTGGCGTTTTCATCTCAATATTATATAATCTGTATACAATATATTTCTTAAAACAATATATATTATCAATACATATTATATTACATATTATCTGTATACAAGAGGACATTCATAAAAAACAGCAAGACTTGTACTGCAAATGCAAGACGAAATTATTGAGGCAAGAAATATATCTTAAGGCCATATATAAGAATAATATCCTCTAAGATTTAGTGAATTTCACTAATATTTAAAAAAAATTTTTTTTTGGGTGATATATATATATACCTATATATATATATATATATATACAGGGCTGGGCATATTTCAAATACTTGTGTTTGAAATACAGTATTTGAAATACAATTTGTA
>NW_012027377.1:9169-31184 GCF_000956235.1 Wasmannia auropunctata
TTTTGTATTTCAAATAAATTATTCAATGTATTTTGTATTTCAAATACAATTTCAATCTATTTTGTATTTGAAATACTAAAAAAATTATTGATAAAAATTCTTGATAACCATTAAGAGTAACTTAAATTTTTCTCATATGACACTAATTATTTTCGTCAAGTTTCCAGCAATATCAAGTCATCAGATTCAAATTTCATAATCTCACATTAGTAAATAGATTTCTCGTGTGATTGATACTATTAAAAAATGTAAGAGAGTAAAACAATTTTTCTTTCTCTCTCTTTCTAAAAGTGGAGAAAGACCTGTTGAAGCGGGGAGTTTAATACTATATATTATTGTAATTGAAAGATTAAATTTAAAAGTATTTTGTATTTCAAAGAAGTATTTTGTATTTCGAATACAAACTTAAAAGTATTTTGTATTTCAAATCGAAAGATTGAAAGTATTTTGTATTTTGTATTTCAAATCAAAAGATTAAAAGTATTTTATATTTTGTAATTCAAATACTAAGATTCCTAGTATTTTGTATTTTGTATTTTAAATACTTTAATGGTGTATTTTGCCTAGCCCTGCATATATCGATAATAACGTTCATGAGAATGATGAATATCAGTAATGATGGCGAAGATAGCGGTAGAAAAAAATGCAGTTGTGGAACGAAAACTGTGCGAGCGATAAGCGGGACGCGATACGCGACGGAAATGTCGAGGCTGTTGGACGAGGAAAGGTGGAAGAGCGAATCCGTTATCAATGTAATCGCGAATATGTGGCAGCACGCGCGTGCGGGTGCGTGGACATCGGCAGGCCACGTGACTCCGGATTACGGCACGTTCTCGTCAGATACGCCGGCCGATCTCGAGGTTGCTTAATTCTTTCTTTTTATTCCCCCTGTCAAAGCGAGGCGAAAGTCACGTGATGCGCCCGTCCGGGGCCCGCTTATCTTTGCCCGGCGTCGTCGGACGCGTTGCAGGCGGGAAGGAGAACTCCTTTAGACGGGCGTAGGTAGAATGTAGATAGGCAGGTGACGCGGCACTTTGCAAGTAATTAAATCGTGGTGAAGAGTGGAAGTCAAGACTGAGAATGTCGACGAGCGCTGGGACGAGCGGCTCAAAATAATGGGGCTCTGGTTGGATTAGAATCAATTCGCAACAAGCTTAGATATTTTTATATCGATAGATTAAAAGGATTCGGAGCAATTCGGAACAAGCTTAGATATTTTTATCGATAGATCAAAGAATTTGGAGGATAGCGAAATATCCGGATCTTAATTGTATAACTAAACTTTATACTTATATGAGAGTATTTAAGTAATTCATTAGAAAAAAATTAGATTCCGTAAAAAACTTTATATCGAACTTTATACCTTTGTTTATCTCAGACGTCGACAGACGATAATTACTCAGTTTATTAATTATTAATTACTGATTGTTCTTCGTCTCTGGAGTATCGTTAAATAACTTAGCAAAAGAAGTTATGACGCGATAAGACGTGCGGTAGTCTGATCTAAAAGATAAACTGTCACACGAGAAGTCTATAAAGATTGTCGATATGTATTTTCCTTCGGAACAAATTCCGCTTGAGAGCCATAAATTATCCTTTAATAATTTCCATATTCTCATCTTTCTTTCAAAATTATTATTGCACAGGACGGTTACCCAACAAAGTATTACACAATGGAACACGCTGACAAAACAAAAAGAACATCGGCAAGTAATTAATCTTTTGAAAAAATAAGCTGCACGGAGAAATATTCGAATGCAAATTCACGTGAAATAACAGAAAAAAAAACAATCTAACTAGCTGGCAGTTGGCACATCGAGGTAAAAAGCACGAAGAATGAAAAACAATGCACCGCAATATCAAGAAACATGGAATTTTGTGAAATATTTCGACAAGTTTAAATAATAAAATACTACATTATAATATATTTAAATAACATAATTAATAATTACATAAATAACGTAATATAAATTATTATATTACATAACATAAATAAATATGATATATAAATAATATATTTAAATCTGAAATTTAAAAAATTTATTTTTGCTGTTTTATTCGTAGATTTATATCAAAGGAGAAACGAATGGCATTTCGACAAGTTTAAATTATAAAACACTACATCATAATATATTTATATTACATAATATAATGATTACATAAATAACATAATATAAATTACGATATTACATAATATAGTAAATGTGATATAATAATTAATATATTCAAATCCAAAATTGAAAAAAAAAATGTATTTTTTCCGTTTTATTCCTGGATTTATATCAAAGAAGAAACGAAGAAGATTGCACATTACGTCGCGGTATCGTCGTAGTGCACCTTTAAATTCGAGAGGCTCGGTTCAAAGATCGTTTCTCGTCGCGCGCTCTTATCATCGTGCGCCTGATAGCGCGCGCTGCACGTTATTTTTTACGTAAAGTAGTGGCAACGCGATTACGTATAGCACCAGGGAAATTCGCTTGACGCTTGCACTTGAATGCAATCTGCGGCGATCTTGACCCTTACACGAAAAGCACGAATTGTGCGCCCTTTCGACGGAACGTTCTCGCGATCCGTCCGATCGCGAATCTCGCCACGTCAGTCGCGGTCAACGTTCAAGTAAAGGTATACTTGGGAAAAGCAGCTATGCCGAGATGATAATTGGAAAAAAAAAACTACCTGAAACTGCGCGGCTCTCCCGTTCCTGAATATACCAGTATTCAGTTTCCAGTGTCATTTGATGATTTCTTAAGAAAATCTCAAGGGACGCAACACTAATATGCCAATGATAATTTATTTTCGTGGTCAAGCACATTATGGTTGGACAGAACGCGGCAAATCTGCAGGGCGGCATGCCAAAATGGCACGGCTAAAAATAAAAAGGACTTCGACTTGACGTGCAGTTCGGGTTACCGCGCGCGTGATAAGAGGATCGATGCCAATAAGTGTCGGAAAAATTCCGATGGTCGCGGGGCTCCGCAAGAATACAATGATTCTTTATATACTTCCAAAAGTGTGCAAGAACCACTTACGTTTATCATTTATATCTCCAAGGACAAAAATTTCCGAAAAAAGGAGTACGGGGAAAATAACAGATAAATATAACGGTACAAAATAACACTGATAAGTTTTATCGTCCGATTGTGAGATAATCTCGAAGCGCGCAATTACAATCGCAATTCAATCTTTAATTGACGAAGACGGCTATTCGAGGACGCGCCAGAAATATCAGCGTAACTTCCTGTTCTTGAATGGAGAACTGCTTATCGATCTATCAAGATTAAATTCTGCGGAATAACACTTGGAGCCGCAGATCGATTGAACGACAATTGGAGGGCGCCTTCGGTCTTCGAGGGTCAATCATGCGTGCGGCAGATGCGATTAACCCTTTAAAATATACGTTTAACCTGCCTCAATCTCTCGCTTTGGTGCAGGGACAATTGGTGGTAATCGTATTAAGAGAGATCACGTATCCGCGACGTTCAATTCCCAACAAACACAGATTATAACCACAATATTGCAGCAACATTGCAATATTTCTGGGATATGTTACAATGCTGGAATGTTACAATGTTTCTGCGACATTGCAGTTATAGGGTAAACCCGGTATACACGCCGCGCAGAAGTCAGAAAAAATAGAAGAAGTGAAACTAATTTTCTCGCAACCACTCTGTTACATGCCTTTATGTTATATTAGTATTGTGTTGTAATTTCAGTTTTTTACTGTTAATATTTATAAAATTATTGTAAGTTAAATCGATTTATCACTGTAATATAATATAAGTAGCGCAATCATAAGTTATAATCTACATAAAATGATTATTGCAGGAAATGTAAAAGGCTTCGTGGTTGTTTCGTGGTATAGTAAGTGTAGAGGATTAGTAAAGGATAAAGTAAAGCAAAATACAAGTGCTTAGCTCTTGTATTCTTTGTTTAGTTTATTGTCTCGTATATCCCATCTGTTTGGGATATACGACATTTTTAGCGCGTAGGATTTATGCCGTAGCACAGACGCTCTATTATTTATTTATAAATATAAAAATAAATAATATGATATGTGATAATAAGCCTTTTACAATACATCAATCATAACGTTCATGTATGTACATACTTATGTATGTACTTATTCATAATCTAGGTAATAATACGTTCGTTATTTATTTATTAATGAGTAAATGCAAATTACGTTGTCGATTCACGTATTATTCACTATTATTATTTAGATTATTTGTATATTTTTCGAGTCATTTATCCCACTCATGAGTAGTCGTATAACCCACCCCTATTTTTATAAGGCAAAAATGCAAGGGTTTAAAGAAATTTCTTTTTTAATATAAAAAATAAATAATTTGGATTCCTAATATTTTTTTATAATAGTAAACAGCATAAAGTTTTTACTGGCATAGTTCATTTAACTTTAACTTAATAAATAATATCTGATAAATTAAGTTTTTAATAGGTGCGGCGTATATCTCGGGTTTACCCTAATCTATGTTTGCTGGAAAGTATGTAGAAGAGTATGTAGATTGAGGCTCGCGGAAATTGACTTCTGATACCCTCCTGCGGAGGTATTTGCCGTCGCGAAATGCGAGATCGGTATCGGGTTTAAACTGCGAGCGACACGCAGCGAAATCGATGTTTATCGCGTGGGAGATGAGATCGCAGATATAGACGCGAGTTGACTTTCACGTATCAAAATGAGCCACACGGCTCATTTTTCAATAACAGACTCCGATTGTGAGCGTGCGAAAGACGAGTTATACAGCACACAATATAATTTTGTTACTGTAGAGATGTGCGAATATAGTTCGAATTCGAATCGAATCACAGTGGATTCGATTCGAGTTTGTTTTCGAATCTGTAAGATTCGAAATCGAATAGCTCGAGAATTTCGAATCGATCGCCTATTTTTTATTTGCTTTATTTGTATCTCCCGCGCGACCAATTCTCCTCTAATAAATAAGTATTTTTGATGTACGTAATGTGTATCCATATATGATCAATAAAATGTTCGAAAACATTCTAATTATTCGCGTATACACACATTATTAATAACATATTTTCTAGTTCAAAATGTCACTTCATAAGATCACGATTCTTTGTAATGAGATGTAAATCGAAAATAGGTCTTCAGTTCGTTTAAATCATTGCGTAAAATAATGTAAATCATAAATTTTGATATTTATTACGTTTAAATTAACATGTAAGGTAAACCTGGGAAAATTTGATTCAGATTCGATTCAATTCGATTCGAAAATTTCAGATTCGATTCGAATCGATTCGACCATGCAAATGCTTGATTCGCACACCTCTACTGTTCTGCACACGTCGAGCGACGTAACAAAAGCTAGTGAAATATGAAGATGGCCAGACTTGCAAATAATAGCGGCTGATAAGATTTTCAATGAGTCTGGATCTTCTCGGCGGCTGATAACGAAGTTTAGTCTCGTAGGGGTAAAGTTCAATGTGTATTAATTTCTATCGCGAATATGGATTAATGATCTTGCGTCTATGTAATTATAAATTATACAGACAAGAAGTAATTAATGATCTTTCAAACGAGACCATATATCACGCCCCTTTTTGTATTTTTATAAATTAAATTTCCATCGCTGACAACAAAGTTGTATACACAACATAATATTATATGTATGTACTATAATGTCGTACGGCAAGTAGATGCAAATACAATTTATCGATCTCTCCGTTCTAAAAATAATGTTAAATTTAGAGGTGTGCGAATAGTTCGAATTCGAATCTGCAAGATTCGAAATCGAATAGTTCGAGAATTTCGAATCAGCAATGGTTCGATTTCGAATCGATCGCCTAATGTAATGTTAATCTGGGAAAGTTTGAGTCAAATTCGATTCGTATTCGAATTAAATAGATTCGATTCGATTCGATTTCGAACATGTTATAAAAATTCGATTCAAATCGATTCGACCATGCAAAGGCTTGATTCGCACACCTCTAATTAAATTAAATGATAGGATGCCTCAAAAGGCGACGTTAAATATGTTTAAAAAATTAATAATACATCCACCATGCTTTTAAATAGCGATTGACGCAAATCAACAGGTTACAACAAGAATTCGAAATTTCAAATCGTATCTAAACTTATGCGCTCTTTTTGGCAGATCAAATTATACATCTTGCAATTATATATATTGTGTAATACATGTCGACCTCATTTGTGTCACCCGGAAGACGGACGATAAGAGCTTCCAACGCTCACACGCGCAACATTCTCTAAACACACGTCGCAGTCGCGCATTCAACATGCCGTCATCGACACGTGGCAAAAATCGTACATCTCGCGCAAAAGTAATTTCCTTTCTCGCTTCTGCGAAAAAAATTACATCCCGGTAGTCTTTTTAGGAGAATAAATCAACATCATTAATCAATCATTGTAACAATCGTTGATACATCAATCATTGATAAATTCAATCGCATTCCCGAAGGAAGAATCTCTTTTCTCTTGATATCATCCTAATCTAGAAAGAAAAAAATTCCACGAGATTGGCATACATATTCATTCCTACGGGAATCTTTTGATATAGATTCGCGATCTTGAGATGTCATAATAATGCAGCGAGTGAGATGATTCACGTTGTATTTCTAGAAATTCACGTCTCTCGCCGAACAACGGAGAAACAATACGAGACGTATAATAGAGACATCTCACCTCACTTATTACGTCAGCAGACGTACCTGCTGCATCGATCATATTTATACTGTCATTCCGTACGTATGTACTACTCTCGCGTATCGATGACGATCCCCGGCACGAGGGCACGAATATAATAGATATCTCTCTGGTTGGCGGGCTCGCTCTCAGGATGACGGGATCGTCCCACATATGTGCGTCGGCCGATATATCCCGGCATACATTTGACGTCATTTTATGGGCCGTCACTTTGTACCGTGACTCGCATGCTCACGCTCCGCGATTATCTCCTTTCGCGCGGTATAAAACCACTTCCGATTATCGTAAAAATTCAATTGTCGTGAAACCGGATCGAGATGCGCGCACGTAGCCTATTGCGATAAAGAATATTTTGCGCTCTCGATAATTCGCCGACCTCGTATTCGCACGCTTCTTTACGAGAATAAAATCCCGACTGCTCACTTTTCCTCGTAAATTAATATCAAGCTTGCAATTAAAATAATACGCAGATTATCGAGAAGAATTCAACTATACTAAACACAGTTTTTTTTTTCAACTATAACTACCAAATTATCATCATGACATTTATAACCGAAGTAATTTAACTCCATTGTGCAAAGATACTTAATTTCATAATTTATTGACATTTTGCTCTCTCATAATTGCGCGTGTCGATTATCGGAAAAGGCACGTACTCTCTATCTTGTGTTTTGTTGCCCTGTCATCAATTGTCACCGTGTATGTATGAACTATATCTTACTGCTGGATATCCTTATCGATGGACTTTGAGTACATGTGAGATGTCAACAATTTCGCGACTAGTCTGCGCGATCAGATCAGACTTGAATCGGCGATCGCCGTGAGAGAGGCGCGTTGGAATTACAGTCGAACCTCGAACCTCTACAACTCGAAAACCTCTACATATAAAAATACGAAAATTTTGTTCATTCCCTTCCGCTCCACTGCGGAAAACCTCTATAAATCGAAATTAAATCTATCTCGAATTAGTCAGACATTTAGATGTATTATTTTACATCTGCAACTCGAATTTAAAGTAGCCAGACCTCTACAAGTCAAAGTTCACCTCTATAAATCGAATTTTTATTGTCGCTGCCTCTATAATTCAAAGTTGTAGCTACACGGAAAGAACAATTTTGCTGAATCCAGATCTGAAAATCATTTTCGTTCAATAATCAAAATTATTTTGTGCGAAAGTCAAAATGATTGCTAGAATATCAAAACGTTTTATAGCAATAATTAGTTTTAACATTCCAACAAATTATTTTGGTGATTCAATAAAAAATTATTTTCAGATCTGTTTTTAGCAAAATTTTTAGGTCTTTCAACAAAATCGTTCTTTCCGTGTATGTGTAGCCATGAATAATAGTCTGGTATTTTGTTTTATGATTACATTTATTATATGTATGCAATAAATAATTTACTGTCAAATATTGATTTTTTTTCCTTTAAAAGCCATTATAATCGGAAAATTATAAACTCTCGTAGAAATCCTCCGTAAGTCAAATTTTCATATTTTAACCCTCCTTTACTCGAATTTTGATAAGTCGAAAACTCTTGTAACTCGAAGGGTTTATCTCTTCCCTTGAGATTCGAGTTATCGAGGTTCGACTGTATGATTATTGATGACTGTAGGATATTGATATCAAGAAAAAAATCAGACGCAGGGGATGCGGATTCGCTTTCACGAACAACACGGACATTATTCTCGGGGAAATCAATATATCGTTCGCGAAGGACGCTATTTCGGGACTAATCGACCACCGCGCGGTTTTTGCATTCTTCATGAAAGCTATACAATACATCCGGTCTGTTTATTCGACTGACACGATTGGCCCCGTTTTTTCCCCCTCCGCGAACCCTTTTCGTCACGGAATATTAAGTCGCTTTCTCGAGGTCACCGAGAAACGAGAAAGGAATACATCGCGGTTGCAAACACATAGCGTTCTACGAAAATTAGCATGCGTTAGCATACATTACGCATTACTGATAATGCTCTCTCTGCATTACGTGCGTTCCACAACGTACGCGAAGCAAGTAAGTAAGAACGATACATCTAAAAAAAAAAACAAAGTTATACATACGCTGTATGCATATTAAATGTATATTATCTAACAAGGAAACCTGATTCTGATTTTAATGAAACTTAGTACACTTTTAGATTACATAGATGAATTTAGAAAATATCAGTTGATGCTAAAAACGATTTAAAGGGGTTAAATCATCCCTTATATATAAAGCAATTTTTAATTTTTTTTTTTTCGTTATATCTCGAAGACTATTCAAGATATAAAAAATGTTTTATATAAAACATTACCATCGTTTACCATTGATGTTTTATATAAAACATTACCATCGTTTATCATCGAAACAAACATCGATTATTAGCACATACACCCAGCTTGGTTCAACAGCTCCTTTATTGTACTAATTTTTATATAAAAGTTTTACAATAAAATTACCTCTATTCATTTACGTTAATAATATTTTTTAAAAATAATTATTTTCAAAAATTTTTTATAAAATAATTATTTAGAAAATTATTAACATAAATGAATAAAGGTAATTTTACTGTAAAACTTTTATATACAATATTTTTTGATATCTTAAATAGTATTCGAGATATAACAAAAAAAACTGAAAATTGCTTTACATATAAGAGGCGGTTTCACTCGTTTAAATCGTTTTTTTAGCACCAACTGATATTTTCTAAATTCATCTATTTACGTAACCTAAAAGTGTACCAAGTTTTATTAAAATCAGAATTTAACACTTCGCGAGGTTTCCTTGTAAATACAAACAAAGTTTACGATATAATATATCGTATAGTAGTGGAGTACATATCTATTTACATTTCAAAAATAAAAGTCCGCGAGCACGCAATTGTAATTCCCAGCCGGTTACGCCACACATTCGTGCAAAAAAATCGACCCGGGAACAAAAGTGGCGGCAACACCGAGGTAACCCCAACCGGTTTGCCGACCAAGGTCATAGACCTTGTTCAGGTTTGAGTCTTTTCCTGGGTACGGATCCGCACTGGATGTAGCACAAGAGTTTTCCGCTTGCTTCTTTGGAGGAAATTTGAAGAAATAAGCCGGGAAAATCCTATCGTCGATTATTAAGGAGTGAAAAGCTCGAGAAGATTAAAAAAAAATCGAGGATTGTCAGATAGAACTAAGAAATTTTAGCGTCACAAAACAAACGTCCATAATTCCTGCGTTATCTATAATTCAGTATATGTGTCTTATATAATTCAGTAAAGTTCCCAAAAAGTTCGCTTACTCGAGAACCTCTCTCGAAAGATCGCGAGGAAAATACCAGTTCGTTCCGTGAGGGGAAAAAAAAAATACTTTCTCGTGAGTCTACTGAGCCGCGGATTCAGGAACTTTTTACATTCGCTCTGGAATTCCTCTCTTTCATTCTTAGGATCTCTAGGCCGCACAGTGACGTCCCCCTTAATGCGGGACAAGTTATTACATGATTGCACAAACTTAAACCGCGGTTAATCAGAAAAATTATTCGCACGCACAATTACGTCACTGCACGTAGTACATATATATACATTGTATTTCTACGTTTTTAGGAATAAAATAAACGTATAAATAAAAAAAAAAAACACAAAAAATATTAATTTCTTTCTCATAATATAAAATTTGCTTTTAATTGAAAAAAAATAATATGTTATATTTATGTGTAAAATACGTTATTTAAATATTATATCATATAAAAAATATTATTGTCCTGTAATAGAAAAAAATTATATTGAAGATGTACTGAGGACAGCACAGAGTTTTTTTACATAATACAATAGAGTATTAATATTTATTATTTGAAATATCTTTGTGATAAAAGCACTTCCGTTCTCGATAATAAAGTTGGGTAAAGATATTTGGAAGATTAAAGATACATATCTCTGATGAAATTTGACAAGTGAGATGATTTTGGGGTTTATGTTTATGACGATCTGACGCAGTCGACTGTCCAATCAGATCTGAATGCGCGCGAATGATACGCATGATTAATTGTTAGCAAATCATGTGGGCAGATGTGATAACGGCACTCGTTATCACCAATTGTGTAACCGGTCCGCTTTGAAGGGCAATACCGGATGGAATACACCCGCGGAGTCACAATTATCTAATTCTCCACGCGCCACATAATTGAATGGCGCTAAAATGAGCAAGCTGTATCGGAATGCCATCCTTTTTTGCATCGCAAATATCTTTTTTTCATATACGTCAAATAAATTCATGTCACTTAATTGCATTAATATTCGTAAATTTTTCATGATTTCTTTTCGTATTCCGAAATTGTTATGCAATAACGCCGAATTTCAAAATCGTAATCACAATTAGTATAATCGAGAGTCTGTGTGAATACATATATATGTATATACATATAATAAATTTCCCTTAAAAAATAAATCACACAAACTCTCGATACACACATATGTATATATGTGTATGTGTGCAAGTGCGTGTTGTGTGTAGCATCATATTATATATAAAAAAGAATTACATTTCACATTAGAATTATAATTAAAGTTAGTAAAAGTAGTATTAAAGTTTATAATTCCGATTGATTTATGAATTTATCCATCAATGAAATTTTAAGGAAATCTAAAGATTTAAAAAACTGTGTGTGTGTAATAAAAAATAGTTAACAGAGTGACTATAAATGTATATGGCGGAATATTACCAGAGAGAGAATAAAATTTCACGTAAAAGTAAAAAATTGTAAAAACTTGTAATTTTTTTTTCATTATTGCAAAATAGCTCGATGAATCTTTTTAATTTTGAAAGACGCATTGAGCTATTCTGCAATAATATAAATGACGTGATATAAAATAAAAAGTTACACGATAAAATGCACTTTAGCCACTTGTTTAAATTTGTCTCGCGACAAAACAACACGTCAGCAGTTGGCAATATAATTTCGACCAGGTTACTGTCGTGGGTATGTGAACGCAATTTTTATCGCTCAACAGCAGTAAATTACAGAACACACTCGCTGCTCGGAACATATGCGTCAATATTTAACTGTGCCCTTAATAATCAAAGGTGAGATAACATCTTTCGTTATCTCTGAGTTGATATTTGCGTAACAAAGAAAGATTAGACACTTCAAATTTTTTTAAAGTTTAGTTAGTATATATAGGTAAACATATATACATATATACGGATTGTGTACTATTCAATCGTAAACGACACTGAAGTTTGATTGAGTGAAGTATTGATTAATAGTGCTCAATACAATTTTTTCAATGTATGAATGAATCAATTTGTATGTGCAAATACTCTCTCTCTCTCTCTCTCTCTCTCTCTCTCTCTCTCTCTCGCTTGCTCGCTCGCTCGCTCTCTTCGTTTCTCTAAGGGTTTTAATTTTAAAACTATGACATAACTGGGCCGTTTGAAAATAGTATCATCGTATTCACGTTGATCCCCGAATTGTGCCGGTTATTATCCCAGACACTATATAATTAAAATTAAAATTACCGTGGGAATTTTGAATGCAGTAAAAAGTTTGTAAGAAAAAAAACTCTTCGTCACGTCGAAGATATAATAGAGATTTGTAAAGAGGAGAAAAAAGGCCTCCATGCAAAATATGCGATGACAGCGAAATACGCGTTGACATAAAGTCAGGTCAAGTGGAAGGATCTAATAATAAACAACGTGCGTTCGGGCTTGAAACGAAAGAATCGCGCCCCTGAAATAGTTCGTTATGCGACTGAGGCCATCGGCATTAGGTAACAGGTGAGATGTATATGCAGCCGCACGGCAAGAAAATTACATCAAGCCTGCCAAGAATCATGATATAATACAGTCGAACCTCGATAACTCGAATCTCAAGGGAAGAAAAAACCCTTCGTGTTATAGTTTTCGACTTATCAAAATTCAAGTAAAAGAGGGTTAACACATGAAAATTCGACTTACGGAGGCTTTGTACGAGAGTTCATAATTTTCCAATTTAAAGGAAACAAAAATCAATATTTGACAGTGAATTATTTATTGCATGTAATAAATGTAATCATAAAGCGGCGTCTACAATGGGCAGTAGCAGTAATAGATTAAGGAGTAACACATCGGAGTAAGGCCTGGAGCACATGAAATGCATAATGAGGCATAAGACGGCTAGACCAATGAGAATCTTATGTAAATCAATATAGCGTCTTTATGCTGACTACTCATTGGTCTAGCCGCCTTATGCTGTGTTTATGCTTTGTTATGCATTTAGGTCCATCTACAATGAGAGTAGTAAATCGTAAGCCGTAAGAAATTCACCAATCACAGTCGAATATGAGAAGAATAATCGACTGCGATTGATAAATTTCTTACGGCTTACGACTTACTGCTCCCATTGTAGATGGACCTTTTCATGTGCTCTCGGCCTAAGCTGGTTTTTCGGTGTAATAGGGCGTAGAATAAGTCCGTAAGCGAAATAGTTGAAATCCATTTCCTACGGCTACTTTTTTACTCTCAGCCAATGAGAGCTCAGCAGTAACACGAAATGCGCGCAATAAAAATCGATGCTATTTTCACATGTTAGATACGGATTCTTGTACTGAAAACGAAGTCAGCACGGACTATCTCTGATCTCGAGGTCGGCACTGATCGAGAGCTTATTGCATTGGTCCGAGTTAATCGGTTTTTACACGACAAAACCAAAAAATTATACGCGAATGCAAATGTGAAGTCAGAAGCAGATCGGTGCGAACCTCACTTATATTTTGACATTCGTCGAGGCTATAATCTTTACTATGCGTCATTGTAGACACTCGGACGTAACGACATTTTAATCCTACAGTTTACTCCTAACGCTTACTCTTTAAACCATTACTGTTACTACCCATTGTAGACGTCGCTTAAAACCAGGCTATTATTATCATGGTTACACATAGCTACAACTTCGAATTATAGAGGCAGCGACAATAGAACTCTAGAAGTTCGACTTGTAGATGTCTGGCTACTTTAAATTCAAGTTGTGTGTGCAAAAGTAAAATAATATATCTAAATATTCTAAACTGACAAATAATTCGAGTTAAGGTAGGTTTTATTTCGATTTATAGAAGTTCTCCGCAGTGGAGCGGAAGGGAATGAACAAAATTTTTGTCTTACCGAGATTTTCGAGTTGTAGAGGTTCGATTTATCGAGGCTCGACTGTATAATATAAATTTATTCAGGTATAACTGCCGAGTCTCATTAATGTCTCATTCCTCATTCATATATTCAATGATAAATATTAGAATATGCAATATAATATCGCAACTGGTCTACGAATCTATTGTAAAGAAAGAAAAAAAATTACTCGGCGAATTCGTTTGATTAACGTTCTTATAAAATCTCGCAATTTTCTCGAAGCGCGTATAGATCTAGAATCTCGACCGATGACATAAGCCCCTCCCCCCCCCCGCCCCGCTACCCCGACCTGTCTTAAATATAGAGGATTTCCGATCGATCCCTCTCGGGAGAATCTCGACTCTCGCGGGGATGACTTGACGATCAAGGCAACTTGACCTAATTTAGCATCGCCAGTTGCGGGATCGGCAGGGTTACGGTCGATGTAGATTACGGGGGCAGCAGGGCGCGGGCGAAAATTTTCGGCCTCGAAATCGCCACTAAAATTAGCCCAGCGCCTTGCAAAACCGCTCAATGGGCATTCTCTACTCATTCGGCGGGACGAGGAGAGGAAACCCGAGTCGAGTGCCGCGCGCGGAGTTCCTTGTGCACGCCACGTGCGTATATTACATGAGAGACCGCTGTTTTACATATGCGCACGTGTGGGGAGCGTTGTGCAACGCCTAGCACGTCGATATTATTTTCTCATTAGGAGCACGGAAACACAAAAACCCCCGGTTTTCTCAAGGAAATAGGAATCATCAACGTGATCATCATTACGTCACCTCTGCGTATCTCGAGAGTTCAAATCTCTCGGATAAATTATACTGTAAGATAAAAAGAGACAGTAAGCCTGAAAAATGAATATCGGCGATCCCACGGGACCTTTTTATCATCATTTAACGTATTGTTAAGAAATTATGAAAAATTAACAGTTTCGAATTGATCCTAATTTAATTAAAAGAGTTCGCTCGAGATCCAAAGTGTCTTCTGTTCTAAAACGTGTTGTGACACGTTCGGAGCGTGTTGCGATAACCGCACCGCGGACAGACTACAATTTTCTATAATCTATAGCTATAAAAAAGCATGCAGTAGTAGAGAAAAGCATGAGATATACTTTTAAGCACACAAATATAAAATATGAAATACTTTTATGCGTGTCACAATACGCATTGGAAATTGAGGATTACGAATTGGAGATTAAAATTTAAGCAACCAGAACGAAATGAATTAAAATTAAAATTATCCGATTAGCCGAATTCTAATCTCAGATTCGCAATCCTCGATTTCCAATGCGTAGTGTGACAGTAGTATAGAAAAATATATAAAATATGAAATACTTTTAAGCACACAAGTATAAAATATAAAATACTTTTAAGCACATAAGTATAAAATATGAAATACTTTTAAGCACGTGTCATCGAGGATTGTGAATCTGAGAGTAGAATTCGGCTGATCAGATAATTTTAATTTTAATTCATTTCGTTCTGATTGCTCGAATTTTAATCTCCAATGCATAGTGTGTACACGAGTTTTAGACACATTGTAATTACACGTCGAAAACGTTCGATTTCCAATAAAATATCGATAAACATGAAAAATTGCATTTAAATCGTGTGACTCCCATCGCCTGTGTTGTGATTCCATCATTAAAAAATGCTCAAAAATTTTTCCCGGGGCACATGTCTTTCTCGGTCACCGCGTATAGATCGATTTCGCGGAGTCACGCGACGCGTGTCACTTGGACGAATACACACGCGATTTCGTATGTGCATATGTGCACAGTAGAGACGCCTCGGCACGCATTGCGTAATCGCATGTAGAAATGATTTTCTTCAGGTGGAAGTACAAGCACTCGAACTTGACTGTGAAATTCATGAATCTCTGTATTTGCTTTTCTTTAAAAGAGCGAAAGAAAAGGGGAGAGAGAAAGAAAGAGAAAAACTCGATACATAGAGCCAACACACAATGCGATCTTGTTTCCTCGTGAAATTTCAGTACATGTTAATAAGAGAGAAAAAAAAACTATGACGTCAAACTTGCGGCGAAGAGTTGATTCACTCGTAGAGATTCGACCATCCTTTTTCGACGAGTTTTTCTATCATCGCGCTAATGTAAATCGCCACGTGTGGTTTCGATTCCCTTTCTCTCGTGCCTTTTCGTCACACTGTTCGCGCTCGTCGTTTTCAATGCATCAACGTGGAAAAAAAAATTGAGCAAGTGTTGACGTGCAATAGCTGACGTTTGCATTTACGGGTGTGATTGCTTATATATCGGCAAAATCAAGCGCTGTTAAACGTTGGCATTCTAACTAACTACTAAAACATATACGTTGCGCAAAAACCGTAATTAATGTTGCAATTCCGAATGCGAGTCGAGTACACAGGTGTATCTTTAGAGACTCGCGGATGCGGATAGCGCGAGATCATTCCTAAACGCACCGGACTCTCTGAGACTTATCAGTTGAAAAGACTACTTAAAAGACTCGGGTAGACTTTTTTCAAGTGGAAAAAGTGTGTAATATATATTTATTAAACTCAAGGATCTAGTTATCAGTATCACTTTTTTTAAATTGCACTACCCACGTCATTAACATACTTACGACATTTCATTATTTTTCCGTATTTCATATATGTTAAAATATAAACTCAAGTATATAATGTATAATATTTTGTATGTTTATTTATCTTTTACATTTTCTTATATTTATTTAATTAAATACAAAATATGAAACACTTAAAACTCGATCACTTTTAATTACTCATAAATTACTCATAATATGTTTATAATATGAAAAAATGTTTCAAAAGTGACATGATATCAGGAGGAGACGTACAGTAAAATTAGTTATATAATTTTGCTTTCTTATTGAGATATGAAGGTCAGCTTGAGTTTTTAAAATGGGATGTGTAACATTTGATCTTGTAATTTTTGAAAGAGCATTAAACGCTGGGTAAAAAAACTATTAAGATATGTAGTAAAATATGTAAATGTAGTAAATGTAGTAAATCACGTAATTATGTAGTAAATGTAGTAAATTACGTAAGTATGTAGTAAATGTAGTAAATTATTAAGACATGTATAAAAAATTGGTAATTACTGAAATATTTTTAAAATAATTTTTAACATAAATATTGCTTAAAATGCTACCTATTTCACTCTCACAGGATTTTCCTCGCATGCACCATAAAGATATATCTCGCTTTTCTATTACTAAATTTCGTTACAAACACTTGCCACGTTTTCTTCTATGAGGATTTTAGTCTACGTATTACATAGCAATAATTTCCAGCATGCCCTAAACTGGATGTTTAGTCATGTATGTTATAAACACATGTTTGAATTCGGGAAACAATCAAACAAGTGTTTTACAGAAGCTCACAGAATTTTTATTTGCACAGAAGCAAGGTAAAACTGACAACTGACAAGGTGGCAACTGACAACTGTCTGATAACGATAAAATTTAGTAATAGTGAAAAGCGAGGTTTTCTCGTCCATGATGCGTACGAGGAAAATTCTGTGAGAAAATTTTTGACCCGTACACATTAATCATTTTTTACTCGGCGCCCAATACTCTTTCGAAAATTGCAAAATTAAACGTTACACATTCCATTTAAAAAATTCGAGCTTTTATATTTTGATAGAAAAGCAAAATAACAGAAAACTAATTATAATGCACGTCCCCCCTAATACCTGACTTTTGTTTGAGACATTTTTTAATATTACAGTTTACGAGTAATTGAAAGTAGTTGAGTTAGAAGTCCCATTCTGTATATTTATGCCAATATGTATAATTTTTTCGTATTTTTAAATGTAAAATATATTAAAACACAAATATACGTAATATATATTTCTTATGTTCATTTATATATTCATTTTATTAAATATTATATATTTATGCTACACGCCAATGGCGATTTATTCTGTACATATATTTACATCGAATTATTAATCAAGCTAAAAGAAAACATTAATTCTTGTTATTTTGTAGAACTTTATATGCTGTGGGATTTTCCTTTGCATAAAGTAGATATTATTTAAAGTTAAACCTAAAGAAGGATGGAGGGAAAACGTTTATACGCGGATATCGCAATCTCATTTACAGTTTTTGCGGATAAATTTACCGTTCTTGGGAAAGAGCGAGTCGATCTCGGGACATTCCCGGGGTCGATTCGATGCGCTGGCAAACGATGCGCTAGTGCATTTTACGTGCACGCGACGCGTCACCGAGCGCGCCTGCTTCGGCGAAGACGCGTGGCATCGACTGGCCGCGGATCGATCGGCTTAAATGCTTAAAGGGAGCAGGGGAGCCCGATCCTTATGCAACTCTCTTTCTCTCTACCTCCCTTCCTCCCTCTCCCTCGCTCTCTCTCTTTCTCTCTGCAGCACGTCTCAGAAGCTCAATGTCGAGTTCAATGTCGCCTTCGACAGACTTTACAAAAAGCTAGACGGTAGATCCTAATAGCACAATATTGGAAAATTCATTGGCGCAATATTGGACCAATGTATTTCCAATATATTTATGCCAATATGTATAAGCATTATAATTCTTCGGAAAATTCATTGGCGCAATATTGGACCAATGCATTTCCAATATATTTATGCCAATATGTATAAGCATTAAAATTCTTCGGAAAATTCATTGGCGCAATATTGGACCAATGCATTTCCAATATATTTGTGCCAATATGTATAAGCAATATAATTCTTCGGAAAATTCATTGGCGCAATATTGGACCAATGCATTTCCAATATATTTATGCCAATATGTATAAGCATTATAATTCTTCGGAAAATTCATTGGCGCAATATTGGACTAATGCATTTCCAATATATTTATGCCAGTATGTATAATTTCTTCGTATTTCCAAATGTAAAATATATTAAAACACAAATATGTATTTATATTGGAAACACATTGGTCCAATATTGCGCCAATGAATTTGCCAATTTTGTGTTACTAGGAAGAGCATCTTTCCTAACGAAAAAGAAAATGCCTCGAAATGCCACGATGTCGGAGCTGTGAATGGTTTTCTGGAACACCATGTGCGTAAGGCTACGATAATTTCGATGACGAAGCTTTCTAAAAAAGAAAAAAAAGGTTCGCTAGCAATGAAAAAACGCGCTTCGACGAATCAGTCTCTTCCCGACTGTTTGCAGGTTTCCTACCTGCAGTACGTAGGCTCGAGTCTCACGCGAATCGGACACGCGACATGCGCACACACGGACATATTTAGAGGCGTAAAATATGCGTGAAACGCGAAATACACGGTGGACCGAGAATGAATTTCCGTTCCATCTGAAGGAATTCTCATAATGGGGATCTTTGCTCGTTCCACGATAATATAAGTAACTAAACTCGATATTCTTAATATTTATAATAATCAGGAATAATATTTCTGTACGCAATTCACGCGTTGACCCGTGGTTTGTTCGATCTTGCCTCCCCCCCTTCCCCTCCGCCGCCGAAAAAATGAAAGGTTTACGCGATTCCACACGTGAAGAGTTCCTCGTTTCGCACACAACGCGATTGAACTAACACACTCGCGAGAGGCGCACACGCACGCGGGACACCGATCGGCGTGTACTCCCACACGTAAGACGGCCTTTTCTCAAAAAAAAAAACCGTCGCTCTTGTTTCGAAGACGAGAGGATCCCGTTCGAAAGGATCGACCCGTGAAATCGATCATTTCTCTCTGATCGACAAATTGGCCCGGAACAAGCTCACTGCGCTCGTTCTTTCGTGGGACGGGAAGGTTTCTCGTCGGGAAGCCGGTCGATAGAACTACCGCGGCCAGCCGCGTTCGCGGCTACGAAAAAATCATCGCGTTCGTGCGAATCTCCGAGGGGGTTGGTGGTGTCCCTGATGGTGTCCCCGCGGAAACGTCCAGCGTCTGCAGAATTTCGAATTTCGAAACGGCACGACTCCCCCCCCATCCTCACCCCGCCGAACGCCCGACCCTCCGTGTCGAACAAACGACTGATAAATTCGAAGGGCGCGAAAACGCGTGCGAGCGGCGCGTAACTCTCGCTCGCGTTTCGTGGGAAAAGAAAGAAAGAAGTGAGAAAAGGTAAAGAGAGAAAGGGACGGGGAAAAGGAGACGGACGACTCACCTGAACGTCGAGGCAGCGTTTCGGGGTGAAGCGGAAGAGCGCCATCCTTTTTCCTGCGTGGGTTGTATATCCTGCGCGGGTGTCCCGTACCCTCGAACTGACCGACTCGACTCGACCGTCTGACTAATCGACCGACCACGCGGTGCTTGCGGCGCCCCAACTCGACTGGTCCTCGACTCAACGCGCTGCCGCGCCGCGCGCCGCTTTCGCCGCGGCGCGGCACGCGCACGCGCGCCTCGTGACGTCCGATCGTACCGTGCTTCAAAACGTTTCAGTAGCGGCCGCAGCCGCAGCGTGGCCCGCGTAAGTTTCGGTATATAATAGATGTAGGAAGCCTTAAGACGATCCTGGAAGATTGGAAAAATTTGCACGAGGTCGATAAAACAGATTCTTCGGTGTCAGTGATATCTCTAAATAAAGGCCTTCACACATAAAATCCTGTAAGATCGTAATAGACGTAAGCGTAAGAAAATCGACCAATCCCAATTGAGTATTAAGTTGTCCGTAACCCCTCCACTGAATTGCAATTGGTCGATTTTCTTACGCTTACGATTTCTTACGTCTTACGACCTTACGGGATTTTATGTGTGAAGGCCTTAAGGACTGTCTACAATACGTCGTATATCAGATCATAAGCCATAAATCGTAAGAATTGACCAATCACAGTTGAATGTAAGAAAAATATTCGACTACGATTGGTCAATTCTTAGTTAGTATGATATGAGTGGTGACTAACGGCTTATTGTAGAAAGCCCCTTAAACTTCTTACAATCTCTTTTGTCTCACTCAAACACATGCAATGTCCGTATCTAACTTATTGAAGTGCCATCTGTTACAAAATCCGGCACTTACTGTTAGACGCAATTTTTGCTGTCTTTACCTTAGCCTAAGCGTATGAATTACCATAATTTGCAGTTGTAAGGATTTCTTTTTTCCTAGGCTTTCAATCGTAGCTCAAAAGGTCTTGTATTATTCGTGCAAGTAATCCGATTTGGGAAACGTAAGCATTTTGAATATGTGAGCTACAGAACTTCTACACTAATGAAATGTTTATACGTCAAATGATAGCTGTACGATCCGAAAAAATGTAATTTTTTAATTTTTTTTTGTTTTTACTACAAATTCCTTAGTCCCCCAAATACATATTTTATGTCTATTTCAATCCTGTAAAAAGATTTTTAATTCCGTTCTGTCATTTCGGAGAAATCTTTACAACTGCAATGTGTCGGTAATTCCGACCTTCCAGCATCGCCTTAAGCTTTAAGAAATGGACCAATCATAGTCGAATGTGAAGGGAATAATCTTTTACGATTGGTCAATTTCTTAAGGCTTAAGGCTTCGTACACTTTACTATTGTATTTCAGGACTAAAGCTTCATAAGTCGCAAGCACACAACGCAAACGCGGAAAAAAAAGATTGAAATATCAAAAAAAAGAAAAGAAAGAGAGAAACGTCCGCGTTTGCGTTTTGCGTTTACGACTTATGTAGATGGGGCTTAAAGATTTCACAATTTTGGACATAATCACCGATTAGTAAATGTGGTTAGAATGTCTCTCCTTTTATAATTAAATATGCTGATACAATTAAATAATTGGAATAAATAATTAAATTTATAGTTTAAAAAAAACTGCTTTTTTTAAATTGCTGAAAAAAACCAAAAAAATTTCGGTTTTTTTCCGAAAAATTGCTATATAAACGATATACTACCTAATTTTTAATATTTTTATATTAAATATTAATTGGGATTCAAAAAGTAATGGAAGTGACTTTATGTATGCGATTTATTTTAATTTGCTCGTTAAAATGTAAATTTTTTGTTTAAATTAAATATAAGCTTATAACCTTTTATAAGTTATATAATCGTATTTATCGATTATATCTCATATTTTATAGTATTAATTAAAATAAGACACCCCAATCAGCACACAATGTTTTAAAAAATATTTTTAAAAATATTGATACATTAAAAAAACATTTTTAAAAACATTTAAATAATGAGTTAAGTGCTCTTTTTTTCATTAAAAAAACGTTTAATTTTAAAGTTTAAAGAAATATTTTTTTAACGTTTGAAAAACGTTTATTTTAATGTTTGAAGAAATATTTT
>NW_012027377.1:32350-38505 GCF_000956235.1 Wasmannia auropunctata
CGTGTGCTCTTCCGATCTTTAAAAAACATTAAAAAAATATTGTGTGCTGATTGGGGAAGTGAGAATTATTTATTATTAAATAAACTGTTTTAGGAAACGCAATATATTCTAACAACTAGTGTAAAGATTAAGATTTAATGTTTATATTAAGTATTTTTAAAGAATTTTGATTATTAATAATTGTCAATTAGAGCCATATACATTTTATTTGAAAAATACATTAATTCTGTTTTATTTATTCTTCTATGCTTTTTATTTTTTTTGTATTTAACATTATCCAGCAATAAATATTTGTTATAAAATTTTAAAATTTTGAAAAGTGGTATCAATGTGTTGCAAATGTGATAGGTTTTACGAATATATATATATATATATATATATATACACGTGAAATTTTTCATTATTAAATTTTTCTATCTCTTGGGAAAGAAACCGAAAAAATTGAAAAAACCGGTTTTTTCCAGCCTTTAACATTATACCGATTAGTATATACATATAGTGTGGTTAGAATGTCTCCTTTTATAAATGTGCTGACACAATTAAATAATTGCAATAAATAATGAAATTATAATTAATAATATTTAAAATAAATACGATTGACTTTATTTCGTTTTGTACAAAAAATTAACTTTTTTTTCCTGTTTGACTCGTGGCTTTCTTGGGAAACGTGAATCCAAAACGCGGTTGATTTTGATCCCTATGGGGTTTCCTCTTTAAAAAATTCTATGCGTTTGCATATTTCCGCCACCAGTGATAATCTATAAATGTATAATACGCGGGAAAAATTATCTTTAAAAAGCATATTATTATTCTCTCGCTTAAATTAGCGCTCTGTTTAATGGTTTTACCTATTTAACGTGAAAAGATGAAAACCAGATGTGGCTCCGCTTCTAATCACGTCCGTAATTATTCGCGCTACCAGGTCGACTGAATATTTCCTCGCCGCTTGATCGTCGTCCCTCATTCGTACCAAATCGTCTTTAATTTCGACCGGCACGTCAAGTCCGCACATATTGGTCATTTTCTCCAGACACGCGTGATTCATCGGCGCGAGGATCCCGGGTAGGATCGGAACCCGAATCCCGATTTCCCGGCAATCTCTCACGAAGTCTATCAGGACTCGAGATTCGAAACATATTTGCGTTATGATAAAATCTGCGCCCGCCTCCACCTAAAATTATTTTACATTGGCCGGAGTGTTCGTATTTGGGCAATTATCACTCGCTGATCGCGCAAGATATAATAATTAAGGCTGCGTTCGCTTTATGGCGCTTATACACATTGCTTACAGCAACACTTTATTGTTGTTTATCAAATGTTAAATAAGGACAAATAATGCTTGTAAGCGCCAAACTGCGAACACAGTCATTAAATATAACTCATGTCATTATACATATATATATATACTTTTGCTTTCAGGTAATGCAAGTCCAACTCCTTGGTGGGCGATTCGGGATGAATTTGCGGATAACCCGCGACGCACACGCAGAACGTATCGCCGAACCGCTCTCTGATAAAAGCGACCAGATCTGCTGCGTGCTCGAAGTCACCGCTCTCACAGTCAGACAACGAATCTACAATACAATTCGGCCAAATGTATACATAATGTACCCATGCATACAGCACATAAACTTGCAGCAACATTGCAATAATGTTCCAGCAATATTGCAGCAACATTGCTGCAACGTTGTTGCAATATTGCTGGAACATTATTGCAATGTTACTGCAATATTGCTGCAATAATCTGTGCTGTATGGGACTTTCCCCGACAAAATACTCAAGCAGATTGATAGATAGGACCGGTTTTTATCGCACGAATTTAATTCTCCCGGTTCTGATAATAATCACATTCGCATACGATTCGAATTGCATTAATCGTGGTCGTTTAACGGTACACTACGACATATACGCGATCGTATCTCGAGCCTGCCGAAATGTTGGTATCTCAAAAGTTATAAGTTTATTTTTGAATTTCTGAGACATTTTAATATTCAGATGTGTTCGGAAGATTTAACTATTTAAAGGCAACTTTGATGAAATTCCAATTAACTTAGGCAATAATTAATTCAGGACTACCTACGGCAAAATTTCAAAATAATTTATTATTTCTGATCTAATTTTGTTTGTTTGTCAGAAAAATTAATTATTCTATATATATGTATACGTTAATAGAAAATTATAAGATATATATGTGATTATAAATAAATAAAACGTTCGCCAATTAAGATAATCGGAGCTTTGGTTGAAGGGTCTCTTAAAACTCCAGAAAGATCAATTTATTACCTCCTCGCAATGCAAATATATTAACTATTCCGAAGGCGAGGGCTTTTTTTAGGATGTGCATGACTTCATCACGCTTTAGACTTCTAGCCGCTAAGTGTAAGAGAGTATTGGGTGGAAAATTCTTCGCTAGATCCAACGGCAGATACCCATCGTTATCGGAAGTCGCTTCGTTGTGCCACGTTAACGCGTAAAAGAGGGGCGAATATTCTTCCATACCTACGAGGAGCCTATAATATCCATTATATATTTACTTACATTGCATATGTATATAATTATTTACATATATTTTTTCGTGCATTGATTTTTTTCTGTATCGTCTTCTCGAAAAAAAAAAAAAAAAAAAAAAGCAAAGACCGATATTAGTTTTAAGAAAATCGAGAGAGAGAGAGAGAGAGAGAGAGAGAGAGAGAGAATCATGCACAGTTAGTTATAACCTCAATAAAATACCAAAATATCGAATTCATATCGAAGTGTATCGAGAGAAAAAAAAACTTGCTCTTGTTATTATTCTAATTGAAAAATCATCGTGTTGTCGGTGCTGAAACGCGATATATTTTTCGCTGTACAGACCTTCGGTAAAACGCATTGGGTTTCCGCGTGGAAATGATTTCGAAGCTACAAAATATTTCGCTTTTGCGAATTTTATCTTTTAACAATAGCCGCAGATCAGCGATCTGGGGGGGATCCTCGGTATGAAAAACGCGCGTAGAAGAATCGTCCCTGCCGTCGTTCCCGTCACTTCTCTCGCACAGGTCCTTCTCGAGAATTAAGTTTCTCATTGTGGATTAGCGATAAATATTGATACTATCGTTCCGCGGCCCATACTAATGGCATTTGTGTCGAATTATATAATGTATGGCGTGGAGATATCTCGCGTACAGTGATGTATATATATAGTGAAAAATGTGTGCAATACTACATTATACAATAAATATAATTTGTCGGATTTTTACAAAAGTTACAATTTTTATAAAGTATTTTTACCTATTTTTATTATTTTTACATTATAAGGAAAGACGTCAATCTGCAGCTGATCGATCAATGTTGTACACATATATTGTACATTTATTAATAATAAATGCATAAAATACATATATATTCCTGATGTACATTTATTTGTAATTTTTATTTTAACATATCGTAGCGAGTCGTTTATTTTGAAAATGGTCCCATAACACAAGTTCCATTTTGAAACATTACACGGATTTTAACGAAGGGTAAACCGCTAATCAAAATCAAATGTACAGTCGTGGACACATCGGTTGCGACTTTTTTTTATATAGGTTTCCAATATATATTTAATATACATAATATATATTTTATAGATAACTAATATTTTGTAAATGCGAACCACGATGTACACTCGCTCACTAAAAGATTGCGACACTTTCTTTTTTATAGGTTTCAAAACGCACTAATATTTTGCAAATGCGGACCACGATTGGTGTTATACTCTTAGACTAAAGATAGTATATCGTGGTTTGCATTTGCAAAATATTAGTTATCTATAAAGTATATACGTACGTATATTAAATATAAATTAGAAACCTATAAAAAAAAAGTGTCGCAACCTTTTAGTGAGCGAGTGTACTTTAGTCTAGAGACAGTATAACACCAATCGTGGTCCGCATTTGCAAAATATTAGTGCGTTTTGAAACTTGTAAAAACGAAAATGTCGCAACCGATGTGTCCATGACTGTACACCATAATGCCTAGTAATGCTCAATTTCTGACCGACCGTAATGCCCCACGGATAACATCATAAGAACGCAATCTTATTATTTAGCGTAATTTACTTAACATTCACACTTTATTACATGTTGTAAATATATGTTTGACATAAAACAATTGTCGATTGTTTACAAATAAAACGTAATAGTAGGTCTGTTTTTTATAGTTGGCTACACTAGTTCAGAGTTTATCTTTCTTCTTCCAATGTAGAAAGAGAAAGATAAACTAGTGCAGTAGTTTGGCTATAAAAAATAGACCTCAGTAATGCTCAAGAAATGTCCAGTAATGCCTGTAGCAATGCCCTCAGCGGTTTACCCCTCGGATTTTAATTATGACGTAAACCTATGTAATATTTATTGACACAGAAAAAATTTCCAAAGGAAGTATGGATACTCTTACATCACGCTGAGAGATTCATGGTTCTTTGCAGCTACACCCGCCTCAATGTGAAGAAAATATGTTTAAAAAAAATTATAATTACTAGAATAAACAATCACGAGTTATCTCCTCTCAGATACAGTCTCCTGCAAACTTCTGTGATCGGTATGTCGGATACGGCCGGTATTCCACCCGGGGCGGTTTCGGTCCTCTGCAGAGCGTACTTATCCGTGATGGTGCGAATATCATCGATGTCCGGCGTTATCAGCATATTGATGGCCGGATAAATGAGGAACGCGAATGTAGCCAGAGCGGTCAGCGCCCATATGGGAATCGCGACCGCCCAATACTTGGAGGGCCAGTAAGTCAGGCCTAGATAATCGTGCAGCACCTCGTCCGGTATTATCGCCCATATCACGTACAACAGGAAGAGCATATTCGACCCGATATACATGGCGTATCCGTAGACGGCCCTGGGGCCGTAAGGCGCTGGAGTGTGTTCCATAGCGCGTCTATATTAAAAAAAAAACACACAGGCGAAATATGTACAATCGGGAGAAAATACAATCGACGAATTGTCGATTCAGTAATGACTGTATGTCGGCTCGGGTGGACCGAATTGCTCGATCGTTTCCGTGACTAGCAGTAGATTATCGAAGAAGGAGGTAAGCGCCACGCGCACCTTCCTCGCCTCCTTGCCGCTGAATGACCTGTAAAGAACGACGAACGTCAGCGGCGAAAAAACGACATGCAGAAAAATTTAATGCAATTTTGCGCTTACACGTCCAAAACGCTGTCGTTTAATGCGAGCCTCTTCGTGACTCCGCTGCTCGACGGCTCCTTGTCGACCCGGAGCGCTTGATACGCGACATCTGCTTCTCTAGCGCTTGGAAAAGGCACAGACAGTTCCCTGGTGTGATAACGTTAAGGTTTCAAAGGCAATGAATTGGACGGCAAGTATCTTGCACACAAATAATTTGTAAAACAAGAATCTTATATTACAAACGAGGATCTCTCAACAAATCTTACTACAAAGAAATAATTTGTAAAATAAGGATACACTCTGAGGTCACTCATGGCATTCTATGTTGATTCCAATTGTCTAAATTTAAATTCTCGTCACGTTGTTCTGTAATCATAAATTATAGTAATAAGAATATATATATGTTATATATGTGCAAATCAATATTAAGTAGGGCTGGTGATTTGCCTCGAAGGCTTCGACATTCGAACTTCGAAGCTTCAGCATTAAAATCTTCGAATTCTTTCGAAGTTTCGAAAAATACATTCATGCAAATAATAATTTATTCAAAAAATTTATAAATATTGTATTAAAAAGAATTAATATATATATGCTCAAAATATACGAAATTATTCCTAAAAAATTGGAAAGTATTATAACCTGAAATATTACAGATTGATAATTATTTGTGTTAAATGATTGTACAAGATTGAAGGCATGACAAATCAATAAAAAAATTGATAATTAAACTTGATACATATAATCAATAAAATAATTCAATTGCGAAGCTTCAAAGTTCAAGAATAAATTTATTTTTTTTTATTTTCGCAATTGGATTGTTTTATTATTATCTTTTCTTATTTACATATATGTATCAACTTTAATTATCAATTTGTAATATTTAAAGATCATGATCAATAAAACAACCCAATTGAGAAAATTAAAAAAAAATTTATCCTCAAACTTCAAAGCTTCGAAGTTGAGAATAAATTTGTTTTTTTTTATTTTCGCAATTGGATGG
>NW_012027377.1:43424-44800 GCF_000956235.1 Wasmannia auropunctata
TGGATTTACAAGAAGCACTAAAAATGTAACTTCAACAAAGTTAGATCAAAAGTTAATAGTTACCGATAAAATATAACTAAATTAAGTTAAAAGTTAAGAGCCTAAAATGTAACTAAGTTAAGTTAAAATTATTTAACTTTTCAACTTTTTAACTTAACTTGTATCTTTTTAACTAGCCAACCCTGGAATTTATTTATTTAAATCTTTTCAGTTGCATTTTTCACGTACTTATCGGATGATAAGAAGGTAGCTATCGGTTGATCTTGACACACAAAGAGAATTCCGTGACCAAAGAGTACAGAGTACAGACACACCCGCTCGAATACCTACTCTCGTAGAAAGTAATTGTACAAAGTATGAATGGACCGACGAGAGATCTGCCGTGGGGCCTGCGATGCGCGAGGTGCGTGCAATGCGACGGCTGCTGCGAGCATCGCCGTGTCAATTGGATGGCGTGGCACCAAGGCGGCGTGCTGGCGCTCACCTACCTGGCGTACACCTGTTACCATTTGACCCGAAAGCCGATATCCGTGGTGAAGAACGTCCTGAGCCACAATTGCAGCAGCCTGCCGGTACCCGCGGACATTTCGGTGAACGCCAGTAACCGGGACACCTGGTGCGACTGGGCTCCGTTTGGTAAGAGCAGATGAAACAATGAGAATATAATGAAGAAAAAAAATCGGCTTGTATTAGAGTATTCTATCGCTATGTTTATTTTTTTTTTACAGATACGGAGGACGCGCCGGCGTTACTCGGCATGCTGGATTCGGCATTTTTGTTTGCGTACGCGGTGGCTATGTTTCTCAGGTGGATATCCTTGATGTGAGACTGCTATTCGACTAGGGGACGACGTAGAAAATTTCAATAATGTTTTTCTCTTCTTCACACAGCGGCTTCATAGCGGAGAGAGTAAATCTACGATATTTCCTTTCCTTTGGTATGCTCGCTTCAGGCATATCGTGCTATCTGTTCGGGATCGCTAAATCGTACAATATTCACAATCTATGGTACTTTGTTTTCGTGCAGGTAAATATCAATACGTATATAGTTTGTAAAATGATATGTTATATGATGTGTCAGTCCAGGGTTGGGTAGTGCCTAGATAAAAAGACAAAAGTTAAGCTAAGAAGTTAAAAATAATTTAAATATTTATTAAAAGTTAAATAATTTAATTTACAATTAGTTACATTCTAGACTCTTAACTTTTAACTTAATTTAGTTAACATTTTATCGGTAACTATTAACTTTTTTGATCTAATTTTCTTGAAGTTACATTTTTAGAGCTTCTTGTGAACCCAAAATAAAATATACATCTGCGTTGGTGTCTTTAAACTCAAATTCGAGAATATATTATAACAATTGCCTTGATGTGCATT
>NW_012027378.1:0-698 GCF_000956235.1 Wasmannia auropunctata
ACCCCTCTCATTTCGACTGAAATCTCGCCTTGGCACTTCCGTTCGAGCAAGTAACAAACAAGTGATGTTTTCGAAAAAAAGGGAACAAATAATGTCACTTGTCGGTCGTTTGATCATCGTGCATACCGTGTGGCAAGTTCCGAAGCGAGACATCAGCCGCTACTTGCGTGTTGCGTGATGCGTTGAATTTTACGCCGCGGTTTTGAACATGCCGCCCGCCTCGTCAGCTGCGGCTGACGAAATTGACGCCGCGGCGAGCCTCCACGAAGTTAGCCCCCCACTTTTAGAATTAAAAAATTTCGACAGTTGTGCTGAATTGTGCTAGGTTTGTGCTACATTGTGCTAGAATATTAAACCTGTAATGCGGAAAATGCGTCAATTAAAAAAAACATTTTTTTAATCAGCCCCCTATTTTCGTTTTTTTTCAATTTTCTCAATTGTGCCAAGTTGTGCTAGATTGTGCTAACATTGTGCTAAAGTTTTACTTTTAAATAATGATAACAAAAGAAGTTATAACAAAAAATAATTTTATACAATTCTACATACAATTAACGTTTACATTGGCATCACTTATTTTAATAATACAAAATTGCATATTTAAATTGCGCTAGCTTAGCACAAGTCAGCACAACCTTTGGATTCTTCAGAATAACGATATAAAGGGACACTTTACTCTTGAGCGCGCCCTTACCGTAAGA
>NW_012027378.1:3051-3375 GCF_000956235.1 Wasmannia auropunctata
TAACAGGAAACAAAGAGGGAAACAGTAGGAGGAAAGGAGAGAGGGTATGCGGGAGATGACGGGGGTGTGGGAGGTAAGAGGAAAAAGGGGAGGAAAGGAATAGAGAAAAGGAAAAGTAAGGTTAAGGAAAAGAAAAAGGTAAAGGTACAAAGAAGGTGATTTTTTGGAATGTGGCAGGAGTTTATAAAAAAGGGGTGGATTTCTGGAAGTATGTAGGAGAATTTGACTTTGTTAGTTTAAGTGAGACATGGGTGGAGGAGAAGAGCTGGGAAAATATGAAAGAGAGGTTGCCAGAGTCACACGAGTGGATGTAGTTATGCCGAA
>NW_012027378.1:10687-11457 GCF_000956235.1 Wasmannia auropunctata
TATTTATGAACTAACGTTTTAATTGTGTTTAAATTGACTGATTCGTATGAAATTTTATGAATTCTATAGACATTTAAAGGATAGACTGAATATAATAGCATTTTTTTCTATTTCTTTAAATGTGTTTTTAGAGATCATTTTTATCGTTTTTACAAAATGTTAATCAACTCATTATTACAGCAAGTCCTTTTATCTAAAATTAGTTTTCTTTTATAGTAGAAATTTTCTAATAATTTTACAAGTTTATTGTATTATATATTATATCATTGATAAAGGAAACTAAAATATATTTAAGTTTTTTTAATAAAAATACAATTTATCAATTATACATTATTTGTGTTTCATAATATCTTATTAATTATAATATAAATAATATAATTAAAACTTTACATATTATATAATGTATCATACAGAAATAATAAATTTGATTTTTCAGACACTAAAAAAGAGTACCAACAATGCAAAGTTACTATTACAAAAATAGACACAGAACAAATAGTAAAGAAACACAAACGAAGGCCATTGACTACTCTCAGGTATGTTGTTATATAATTGTAGCAATTTTTAATTGAACCTTGTTTCACTGCTAAAACTATCTTTGAAATATTTCAGTTCCATAAACATTGTACGTACGTAAGCCAAATGGACGAAAGTGTGTATAAAAATATAAATATATACAAGAAAAGTGTTACTATATTTTAAGGTATTGTCATACTTTGCGTTTTATTTTACATTGTTGTAATGTGATACATAGAATTAAGGCCTGTTTT
>NW_012027379.1:0-506 GCF_000956235.1 Wasmannia auropunctata
AATGATAATATGATGTAATATTACATTATATATAATGTAAGGTTAGTGTAAAGTGATAAATACCGGTAATCTTCTCACTAAATTATGTAAAATTGTAATCGCTCCCTGTAACCTTAGTGCAATATCCGATGCTGCAAGGGCAATGTCGCACGACGTAAAAGTAGACGCTTTAAATAAGGCTCAACTATAGATTTAACCTTTAAACCGCACACTTCGTTCGAGCACCCACTAATAGAATGATTGTGCGAATTTGGAATTGACATCTTAAATTGTACATATTTCCTGAGGATAATAACAGAAATGTTTTGAAAATCACACTTTTTGGGGGTAAAATTTTCTCACAAATCCAACGGTATTATTCAATTTAATGAAAAAACTATTTAACAATCGAAAATTAATTATAAATGAGTTACCGTTTTGAAAATGTCATTTTTTCGAAGAAAAGCTGCCTATTTTTTTGTTATTTTATGTAAATGAAGTGAAACTTGCGTGATTCTTTAATTAAA
>NW_012027379.1:2442-4126 GCF_000956235.1 Wasmannia auropunctata
GGACGGCTTACATCATTATCACCGATCAATAATACTCGCTTATCTAGTTGCATCGAAACAAAGAGGCTCAACGCGTCGATTTTACAAACGCTAATTTTTTACAAACTTTGGGATTCACGGTGCAACACCATTGAAAGGACCGACATGCTGAACGTTGGAGACGAGCCGATCTTCGTGTATTTTTGTGAAGCCGACAATCACGATGCTGTTCCTGCTTGAGTTTGAACATTGCATCGAGCACATACATATCGAAATGCAGCAAAATACAATTATCGTCGACGAAAGATATGAATATTTTGTAACCTTTTTACGACAGAATTGTATCACCAATAAATGTGACGCGGCAAATATTTTACGCAAAATGTACGATAAAGATTCAAATATTGATTGTGAACTAATAACTTATGCTATAGATACTATTGTACACGATGCATTGCATGATGAATTATAAACTGATCATCTTAAAATGTATACTCTGTCTTCGAGATTATTTTTCCATCTCTCGAACCTTTCTAATAAATGTTACAACTACACATATTTCTAGTCCCCCTGCGAGTAATACCCAACAGTAAATCTTTTTTAGTCTCTTCATAGTTTTATCTTTGCGGGAGGTATACTCTACGTAAATAATCACTCGTATCTAGCGATCTCTTATAAACATCCTTGAATTCGATACAATTGTCACATAAGTAGCTTACAAATACTGATATTTTTCGTTCACGCACCAAATTTTTTGACTTATTTCAAAGCACACATGCTCGATACAGTGTTCAAGGTTGACGGCTTCATGTGCATACAAGTATCGCACAATGTTAATTTTACGGTATTTGACTCGTACATTTTTACAAGACTGAATCCTTAGCGATGATGATACCTCAGCAGACTGTAAAAGTTGTTCGATGTCATGCAGCGCGTATCTCGATAAACACTTTTCAACCAGCATAAGGCAGGACTATCCGATTTCCTCGGTTGTCGCCAATAAATAACTCTACGAAGGACACAGGTCCCACGCTGATTCCAACATCGAGATATTTGAAAGCTGATGATGTCAAAGCGAATCTCCTTCCCAATATGCAAGGCGTATACCGAGATCTCAAAATATGAGACAAATTACTGTAAAAAGAATACATCTAATTAAAGTAACCGAAGACATATTTCAGAAATAAAAAAAATTATAGTACTTACAGTCTCTCACACGATTTATCCTTGTGAATCGGAACATAGTAGTTTACGTTTCTCGTGTAAGATTTGCGACAATTGTCACTTAATAAAAAAAATAACTCAATTTGATTTAAATTTTACAATAATTTTTTATAGCACCTTATTATTAGCGTGTTACAGATACCTATGTATTTTTTTTCTGGCGGACTCGACAAACTGTCGGAAGGTCCTCTATTTATACCGAAAATTAGAGATATGGAAAATTCGGGCTAGCGAGTCATCGAAAAAAGTACACAGTATCGTATGATATCGGAAAATTCTAGGGCTAGCGAGTCATGAAAAAGTACACTTAATCTTAGAAGATTGCATGATTTATCGTTATCTAACAATCATGCAATCTAAAAAAAGTGCATGTACAGTCGATAACTTTTCTCGATAGCATTTCTCGAAATTATTTGTCATCGCTTTTCCACGATGCTGATTGGTTTTTTCAAAATATGGAATCTAATTATCTTTATAACAA
>NW_012027379.1:8045-10412 GCF_000956235.1 Wasmannia auropunctata
AATATAGAAAATTCAGCATAGATTCAACGTTGAAAAAACATTCCCACTACAACATTCAACATTGCAACGTCTCAGCAACGTTCTTTCAACGTTCTGTGCTGTATGGGATATAATTGTAAATAAAAAAAAACTTATTTGTATTATATGTTCATATATTGTAATAATATGTATAATGTAAATATAATTTATTTTGTATATAATGTAAATGCAATTTATTATGTATATAATGTGAATAAATTGTGTTATATTTATAAAGTAACGTGTAAAAATTTACTTTTTTCACAACACGTTATCCTTGTGTATCCATGAATTGTGTGAATTGTCAAATCCCAACCATTTTACATAAACATCATCCCTTCTTTTGCGCAACACTTTTTCAACCAGATTCACGTTAGGATTAGTGACGCGATGCAACTCGTATTCGTAGAATCCTCCGGTTACACGATAATCCTTCAGTATATACGTCACAGGATTAGTTTTCTACACTTGATAATTTTAAATATCTTCGTGGTCCAATTTGGTGTATAGCCGTTCTCAAAAGTTGTCTTAAATTTACTCACGCGTACCAATTCATCCACTTTGAATCGCGCGGACAATGTGATCTTTTCGGCTATATGCCAGGGTTAAGAGTAAATTAAGTCACATGGGATGCGAAACTGCGAAAATACGGAACTGCGGAACGTTCGTGATTGATAGTGGCTCGCACCACCGATTCCGCCGTTTTTTATTTCGCAAGTTTACTTTTTAGCGGATTCCATCATTTCCGCTGATGCGTGCATGTGTGCGTATGCATGCTTGTAAAGCTAACTTAGCTGACAAAGCTACCTAAATGCTATGTTTTTTGAATTAATTTTTTTAACAATCCGCAAATAACAATAAACAATTTATTCGAATACATTTTGCTGCAATTAATGACAGATAATCAATTGTGCTATTGTCACGTTTCATATATGTGTGATTCCGATCTGTAGAAGTTTGTTTCCTAGGTCCCATTGAGCGGAATTCACCAGTGCGCAATTAACGCTGACCAATCGCAAGAGTCTTCCCATAGATCACTTTTATTAGATCTATTGGAATAACGTTTGTCATTGGCTCGCGCGGATTACGCATTAACAAATTCCGCTCAATGGGACCTAGGAAACACACTTTTGCAGAGCGGAATCACACATATATAAAACGTGACAATAGCACGATTGATTATCTGTCATTAATTGCAGCAAAATGTATTCGAATAAATTGTTTATTGTTATTTGCGGATTGTTTCAAAACACTTTTGCAGAGCGGAATATGCAAAATGTCAATATTGGAAGGAATTCGTTCCGCAGTTCCGCATCCCATATTCTTCACCCTAAGAGCTTGTCGGCGATCGCGGGAGTAACATCGATAGGCCGCATAATTTGATGCGCTTTCGCGCGTTATACTCCAACACGAGACATGGTAGCAAGTCAATCCATTTATAATTTCCGTTGAGTGTAAATTGCTTTCACATGTTGCTCTTCAACGTACAGTTGAGCCGCTCGACGACCGATGCCTTCAATACGGAATAAGTAGAACAGTGATTGATGTCATGTTTCTTAAAGAGATTCTGCACGTTTACGTTGTAAAATTCCTTTCCCATGTCGGTTTGCAAAGTTTTTGGACATTGTCCATCGTCTCGAATTATTTTTTTCAATCACTTTACACATTTCCACTCTTGGTTTTGAGCTGTACAGCCCATGCGTACTTGCTGAGCACATCGATAACAGTGAGATAGTAGTGTAAGAACCTTTGTTGTAAGGTCAACCAAAGGTCTGCTTGCCACAGGTCATCGTATCCGTAAACTACGACGCGTCTTCGTGGAAAATTTCTTCTCGCCGAAGCGTGCACAATTCCTTTCCCATTCGCTGTTTCTCAACATTTTTCTTCTCAGATGTGTTCGATCGTGTACACGGTGTGCAAATGACACAGAGATCCTATATGTATGGTCTTATAACTTTTTTGTATTCTCCACGACACGCATGAAATTTTTTGCTTCTCCAACTACTTTTATAAACTCATTTACAATTATTTGAAGCATGTCTAATTTCTTTTCAAATTCATTCTGTCGATCTTTCAAAATTTGCACGCTTTGTTGCACGAATCGTGTATTGGCGACGTCACCGTTATCTACAGACAGCGCTACGCGTCGAATCTTGCGCGATTTTGCTAAAAGTCGGCTGCAACCACGCAAAAAGCATTATCGCGCATGTAAGTTCTGAGAAATCCACTCCATTGGTAATATGGTTCTGCTCCGCTTTTTTCGAGTAAAGTTCCAAATTTGTTGATCGGCATTTTGACGTTGACTAAATGATTCGTATCGCGCGCAGTTTAATTTATAATAAGGCCGGC
>NW_012027379.1:13658-16771 GCF_000956235.1 Wasmannia auropunctata
AGTATATTTAAAAAATTATTTAATTAATATATCTTTAATAAATGTTGAGCTATTAAGATCAACAAAAGGTTCGTTTTAATAAATATTGTTCAAACTCGAACTATAACATATTGCGATAAATAATACAATCATAAAATATAAATAATTATTAACATATTAGAAACGATTGGAAAACTGTCAGATTAATATAATTCTTTATAATTAATAATTCGATATGATACGCAGTATTGCCTTAGTATAATAATTACTTATATATGTACAGTGATAATATAAATTTCTAATGATATTTGAACTTTACATAATGTATTGGATCATCTGGAAAGTTCGGCGATTTTTTCACATATGCGCGGATATCAGTTTAAATTTTGCGCTAATATTGAATGATTAAATCCAAATTTCAAGTTAATAAGAAAGAGCATATCTTTTGTTTATACACGCATACATAACGGCATAGTTAGTATATTCGATTCTCTGTACAATAATGCTCTAAAAGTGGAAAATTAAAAACAATATTTTTGCAATATTATACTTTTCTACTTTAGAAAGGGTAAAAACACATACGAGACAGCGCGTAAAACTTGTAAGTCTACAGACAATAAAATACTACTTCTGATGATACAGTTCGAAAATGATTTGTGAAATTTCAACAAGGTGATTTCACTCTTATAGACAAGACGCGAGCTGGACGTTCCTGCAATGTGGATGATGATCTACTACAGCAAGTTTTGCCAAAAATTCTCGTTACAATACCAGAGCTGACAAAGAAATTATAAATTGTAAAAGTACCGACCACTAAAAACCTGTTTTCCCATCATAAGTGAAAACTGCACGCAGAACTTTTCGGATGACTCAATATAAACACGCAATTCCAACTTTTTTTAAATACTTTTCACTATAAAGAACTTCGGTTTCGCAATATTCGTTTCGGTTAGAGTAGAATCTTATTATTTAGCATGTTAGCTGATGCAAGGGCAAAGGCGATTAATTGTAGAGAGTAGTGGGCATAGGCGGGTTCTGGATACAAAGTATAAGGTCAAGGGGAGAGGGGAAATCTAATCTTATGCGATGGAAAAAAACGTTTTTCACGTTCGCATTCATGTTCTTCACGTTCATATTCTCGTTTTTCACGTTCGCGTTTCACGTTTTCGCGTTCACGTTTCATGTCTTTCACATTTACTGTTTTATGTCAGAAAGGATGCAATTAAGTTCCCAACTGTATTTTCGCGTATGTATATTATTGCAATGTTTATTCGGATTTGTCACCATAGTCACTGTAGTCTTTAAATTCTAATCGATATATATTTTTTGCCGACAACGCCTAGGGACCATGTGCGCCCTGAGTCACGGACGTCTGTTTGACGGGTTCGCATTATTTGTGTGGGTCGGCGTGAATCGTGACGACGCCTCAGAGCTGTGTGCTCTGGGTCGCGTACACGTCGCGCGCCTTCGAGACTGACCACAGACTTCGACGATTGCCTTTGCTAACACGAGAGAGAAATCGGCCCGAAGTGCACGGTGTGATGCTTTCGATCGAAGTGAGGACGTTTCTCGAAATTCGCTGACCATGAGTCATCCAGCCAGCTCCCTTATCTCTTTCGATAACGTGATCTTCACGTCAGAGGGGCGGCGATGATCCTGCATGGATTACGTAATTGCCAAGCCGAAAAGTCAGCCTCGAAAGAACGCATGCATATGTATATGCAACGTGTCGCAATTGCCGATCCCGTTTTCGCTATTTGCTTTTGTCGTGCACGACCTTTCTAAAATTTATATTTTATATTTATATTATAGAGCTCTACGCAACATTTACGTTTCACGTTTCTCATACAAGTAATGTATCATTGTTATTACTATTGATCTTAACTACAGGGAAGGGAAAAGAAATAAAAAGTAATGTTTTTTAAATCAAAAATTAATAAGATACATTTTATTTTTTCAAATAAGCCATTCTTTCTGGTGGCATTGTGACCACCAGTTAAATATTTTAAATACATTCTGTAATTCTTAACATATTTTCAACATCGCATAGTTTTAGTAACATCCATATTATTCAAAGATTCTATATCTTCATCCAGGATCTCAATGATTGCGTCGTCTCTCGCAGCGAGCATTTTCGCAAATCGTCTTCGTTTTTCATAACTCTTAATATATACGTATACGTATATATAAGTATACGTATATATAAGTATACTTAATATATAAGTATACGAGAACCTCATCGTCGTCGTCGTCATCGTCGTCGTCGTTGCCATCGTTGTAGTGATTTTCTTCCGCACCAAATGCAGCCGCTGTAATCAGATGTTTGAGACTGTGTTTCATTGCAAAAATTAATGTTTCGTCGTGGCAGGCAATAGCTTTTTCTTTTACTTACAATAGTTTTCGATTATCGTCTTAGCCTTCATAACAACCCAAACGACCATAGCCAAAGCTTTTTCTTCGACAGTCGCATCTCCCGCGTCAAAACGTTTCCACGCTTTTGTGGCGAGTATCTCGTCAGCCTCGTGTCTTTTAGCGATATCGCTATGCGAATAAGCAATATCGTGTTCGCGACACGCCGCGTCCAGCGGATTGATGCCTCGATCACCTCTAGCCAATCGTTCTTCTAAATGCGTTCCTGGGCCGCAAAACTGATATCCTGGGAGATGTAGTTCGAAAGGAAGAGCGTCTATCGCGCGGTTTAAGTCGGGGCCTCTCGCTGCAGACATTCGCTGCACTTCTTTATCAGCGGTGCTGGACAACGCTGAATCTTGTTTTAAGTAACTCAAAATTAATATAAGCAAAATGATATATAATAAAGTCCTCATCGTCGACATTACTAAACCTCCGAACTAGTAAAACTCTATCTTCAGCGGTTAAATTAATTGTATATGTCGCGATAAGAAATATTTTGAGCACTGATCTGTTTCGATCTACATCCCTCTTATATATAGGTCCGCATGCCGCGTGCGGAACCTTCGAGTCGAAGACGATTAAAGTTATGAATTTCGACAACAAGACGCGACTCTGACAAATGGGATAAATGTATCGCCCTCAACATCGCTATTGATATCATCGCGTTTTCTCGGTTGTTCTCTATTTCGGTTGTGTAGTGATTTCAAGTATCAAGTTGTAGT
>NW_012027379.1:18712-20775 GCF_000956235.1 Wasmannia auropunctata
TTTCTAATATGTTAATAATTATTTATATTTTATGATTGTATTATTTATCGCAATATGTTATAGTTCGAGTTTGAACAATGTTCATTAAAACGAACCTTTTGTTGATCTTAATAGCTCAACATTTATTAAAGATATATTAATTAGATAATTTTTTAAATATGCTGGGCATTTACTATTGTATCAATCAAATTTAGTTATTGTGTTTGTGATAAACTATGTTTAATAAAACTTCTATATTTTTGTTTTCTTGTTTTTTTTATAAGCAATTTAAATAATTGCAAAAATGGATGAAACTTTCATAAAATTTAATTATAAAAAGAAGTGTAATAATTTTAATTTTTATCAACATCAAATCTCACTGATTTTGATTCGGTAAAATCAAAATTCTTATTGAATAAATGATAGGTGCAGTAGTTTTTTCTGAATAAGTTTTTTTAAATAAATTTACATTTAGGGAGAGTGAAAGGGAGAGTGAAAGGAAGGGGAGGAGGAAGGGAGAGGGAGAGAGAGAGATTTTTTAAATTTAAATTTATAATATCTTTTAAACTTTGTTATATTCTGGAATATATCATTATATTGCTATAAAACCACAATAATTTCTGTTTTACAATTAGTTGAGAAGACGTATAAAAATGTCTAAAGAATTTTAATTGTCTCGCTATTCTTTTTTTTCCTCATTGTCAGATGATACAATTAGATCGAGAGAAATGTCGAGCCGCTATTTGACACATAGCAACTTCAATGAAGATCTTGAAGAAAGAATTTGGAAAATGAAATATCAGAGTCTGTATATATCGGACCTACACTGCAATTATGCTATTGAAATTTTACAGATATTGAAATTTTACAAACGTCTATCGCCAGTAAACTGTGAGCACAAATACAATCTTTATAGAAATAGCATTTCATTTTTAAAAAATCAAAAGTTTTTATAATTCCATTTATATACTTGCAATAATTTTATAGTTTCTAATAATTTTTAGAAATAATTTTTCATTGATTTTATTAAGAAAAAAACATCTAATGTATTGTATATAAGGTGTTAATTTTCCGTGTGGCACCTTCTATCTGGATAAAAGAAACACAAACTATAAATTTAACAGTTTTCAAAGAATTTTATAATTCCAGCCTTTTAGAATATTTTTAAATAAATATTTAGTCGTATATTTTGCAAAGTGCCCAGAATGATGAGAATTTATTTTAAAAAAGATCTGGAACTATTGATAAAACACTTTCTTGTGTGAGCGTGAGACGACCGCCACACATGTATACAGCGATCATGTAACCACTGACATGTTGTACGAGGATTTCTGCGAATTATGTCGTACTTGTTGGCTGCAAAAATGGATGCTTAGTAATAAATAAGGATTGTGCTCTTACAGATGGGTGATCATACAGAAAAGAATTTAACGAGTTCGCGCTATTGTAACGTGGTTAGTAATTGTTGTCGATACATCAACTATGCAACGTTCCCTCAACATGGATAGCAGCAAGAATCGTGAGAGGATCGCGAACCAGATTGCGAAAACGAGCAATTTGATTCGAAAAAAATATCATGCTTTGAAAACTGGTAAAATAGAGGAAGATATTGCGTTGGAGAGACATTTTAAACCTGTCATCGAATCTTTGAAACAAATTGTTGAAAAAACTGTCGGTGAGGAATCGATCAAAAGCAAGGCCAACGTTGCGACAAGTATTGATATTAAAAAGAGAAAACGCGATGATAGCGATACCGATGTTGAGGACGATACATTTATCCCATTTGTCAGAGTCGCGTTAACGCCTAAACAAACGCAACGAAAAAAAGAATGGAATGTCTCGTTACCCACGCTCAGTTCTGTATCAGTGATAGAACCGTCGGCGGATTTACCTGCTGCCGCCCGCGCCGCATCGATGGAATCGTCGGGGAAACAACCGACAGTAGTACCGCGGAAGAAGGAGGTTCTTACATGAATACCCGAATCGTCGATCAAAACGTCCTTCAGAGAGAATATGCAATCGCGATGGACAATCAGCTGAGACCACTCGAGCAAAAGTACACTGCTCAAAAAAATTATGGCATA
>NW_012027380.1:0-2082 GCF_000956235.1 Wasmannia auropunctata
TATATAAGTATATATATATATATATACACATACATTTTGTTATAATTTAAAATTTTTTGCGAAAGATATAAGAAAAAATAAAAATAACAGCAAAATATTTATATATATATATGTGTGTGTGTATGTATTATTTAATATCATTTATATATTTTTTAATATTTTATTTCAAGAAGTTTTAAATTGTAACAAAATAAATCTCCATTTCTTGATTCACTTATTCTTTTGTGGAACAGCAAAACTTTTATTTAAAAGTTTCAGAAAAATTTCACTTCATTTCGTGTGAAGATATCATATTTTCTTCCAGAGTATATGAGAAACGTACGAATTCCAAACTAACTTGCAATCGCAAAAAAGACAAACTTCAATTATACTTCGTTCGCAAGTATAATTAGATGCACTGAGAACTTTGAAACAGCAGAGTTTCAACAGGCGCTTTCTACTTTCATTTTCCGCGGTTTCGACAGTATTAAGTACGACTTGCACGGTTTTAAACAGCTCCGAATATTTTAGTGAGTAAATCCTCTCATTAAAAGAATAAAAATTCCGACATATTTTACGCACTAATTAACTTTAACCAATTAACTTTCTTTTTACACACGATTTATCGATACGACAGTGGTAAATATTAATGTCATTCGATAACAGTGATTGATCGATATTCATTTTCCCTGATCAAATCGAATTTAAAATTTCAAGCAAAGTATGATTCTGCTTTATTGATATTGGGATTGTTATGTGTTTTTTTCTGTATCATAAGCACATTAATATATGCATTTTGTATCATAAGTACGTTAATATATCATGTGTATTATAGGTTCTTTAATGTAGTAATTATTTTTTTTTTAAGCGTAAAAATTTGAATCGTCGCAAACAATGATTTTTATTATAAACTGATTACTAAATTTAGAAATTAAAGGGCAACGTTAAAATATAGACGATACAAATAAATAAGGATAAAAACGTATAAATTTCGAACATGTCAGAATCATTTCTTTTCCTCGTGATAACTTGCTCATTTAATTATTTACTGACGTCATCGTAAAGCTTTCCAAGTTTCGAGAAACTTTTGAAATTAATCATTTATCTGATTGTATTGTTTGTAATTTTTAGTTTGATACTGGTAGATAAACTAGTGAGTGTTCAAAGAATGTTATAATGATACCAAGTTTATCAAACATTTTCAAATTATCTTTGAAGAGATCTTTCGCATAAGATCGCGAAATATTGCTGCTTCATCGCGTATGTCGTAACAAGTCGCAAATCCACTTCATTTCGATAAAAAAATATGTGATCATGCTAACAATCAATGGAGATCAATCTCGTCTTTGTTATAAAAAAAATTAAATTATCGTGTAATTTTTTTGCATGATTGTATGATAAAATTTCAAAAATAGTTTCAAAAATATTATCTTTTTAATAATGACTCTTCTCAATAATATTGTTTCCAATATTTTGCGCGAATAACATATAATATTATTTACATATAAAACTATGGTTTTTGGAAATCGGATTAATTTAATGGCAATCTTTACTTACAATTAGAATAATAAACTCGAGGATTAATTAAGGAAAATTTAATTCTAAAATTTTTTCTATGTTCAAGTAAGATTTGTTTTAACTAATCTAGTTTTTTCTTCCTTTCTTGTGAACAGAATAATATCAAATTGTTATTAATCATGTCAAAAGCCAAAAGTTTACATACATAAAAATTTTATATATACGTATGTATCTTTAATATAATATTTTAATATAATACTTGTACACACACACACATATGTATATATCTTTAATATAATGAAGATTGTGGAAAGTATTATAACTCGTTAACAAAGTTATAGTTAGAGTTACTTTTTTTAAATAATTGTACTGATATTTATATTTCAAATTCTTCGTCAATATACACTCGTCAACAAAATAAACGCATAGGTAAATTTACATCAAAATTTCGCGTAACTTTAGACAATCGTAACTCCGCGAAAAATGGTCGTATCGAGAAGTTTTTTTTTTCATTCTCAAGGGTAAAACCTGTACTTAAAGATGCTTCTGATAGATTTTTAATCTACCTTTCCTCCTACCCGTGAT
>NW_012027380.1:4169-4571 GCF_000956235.1 Wasmannia auropunctata
CGACTCAGTGCGTGCGTGCGTGCGTGCGTNCGTGCGTGCGTGCGTGCGTGCGTGACGTGCGTGCGTGCGTGCGTGCGTGCGTGCGTGCGTGCGTGCGTGCGTGTACGAGTGCGTGTGCGTGCGCGTGCGCGAAGTAGATAAGTACGTTTGCATTTTAAAATCGCGTATTTCCGCCTCGTCTTCGGATGACTTCTTGCAAACGTTCACGCATATTAATGCAGGCTCTAAGTATTCTTTGTTGAATGTCCCATCATATTTGTTGTAACGCTGCTTCCAGTTGCTGGAGATTGATTGGCGGTCTCTTCAAACTACGAAGCCTTCTTCCCATCATATCCCACACGTGTTCGATGGGATTTAAATCTGGACTTACAGGTGGATGTGGCAGCATCTCGATGTTGTTTT
>NW_012027380.1:4591-8517 GCF_000956235.1 Wasmannia auropunctata
ACGTGTGCACTTACGATTGTCTAAAGTTACGCGAAATTTTGATGTAAATTTACCTATGCGTTTATTTTGTTGACGAGTGTATAAACTGCGTTGAGCAGAATGAAGTGCTCAGTGAACAATCAGTAATTATTTTTTGTGATTGTGATTATTCTGATGATCCATCACATTCTGTAAATGTATTATATTATAAACTCTGTATTAAAAATTAATCTCGGAATCTTTTATTATGTAAGCTTAATTTTGATTCCAAATGTACATATTAATTTATTATAAATTAATCTCTTAATTCAGTTAATATGCTGAAACACTCAGCTAATTCTTTCTGATGTACTTCAGTTAATTCAGTTAATATGCTTAAACACTCTCTAAATATACTTCTATTTTAAGTTCTTAAAATAATTGTGACTTAAATTACGTATTACATATAAAATAATATAGCATATAATCGAATGTTCGGTTTAATACGTAAAATAATTAAATATAATGTCAGATGTGTAAGACTTTTTTAAAAATAGTAATGTAAAAAATTAACAAAAAAATATTTTTTAAATAACTATAACTGTAACGTGTTACTTTTCAGAATTAGTAACTTGTAACTAGTTACTTTTTGAGAGAGAAAACTTTAACTAATTACTTCTAAATGATATAAAATAATTGTGATAACACTATATGAATAATTTATGACAAGAAAATGTTAATACTTATAACAATTCTATTTTAGTAAAGACCAGGAAAAACTTGCTTAAAAGAGAGACAAAGAAGAGAGGGGAGAGAAAGAGAGAGAGAGAGAGAGAGAGGGAAAAGAAGAAAGAGAGATATAGTAATTCTGAATCACTAAATGTGCAATATAAAAATCTACAATTTATTATTATTCAAGCCAAAATATAATTAAACATAATCGATTATTTATGAAACTGCGGTTAACCGAGCATAATAAGAATCCCGAATGTAATATGATGGAAAAATACACAGAGTTATGCGCACGTGGAATCGATCAATACTGCATCAGCTTAAAAAAAAAAATACTTTGCACACGCGTCAATATTGCGCGTCAATCGTGAAAAAAAATACTAATCGCACATAATTTAATTTGAAATACTCAAGATTATATATTCTTTAATGTGGATTAGAATATAGCAATTTGATTATGTAATGAATCATTATATTGTAAAAATAGATTTGAGATACGAGAATTGCATAAAAGAGGAAAAGAAGCAGAAACGTCGAACAATTATCTTAAACATCATAAATAGAAAAAAAAATCGGAATTTTTTTTCTACACAAGCGTGCGCGCGCAAGAGAGAGAGAGAGAGAGAGGAGAGGAGAAGAGGGGCGATAATTCACATAATCTTTTAAGTATTGACACCACGTTGATCGAGGAATAACCATAAAAAATTACAATGTAGGAATTATGTTAACATTGCGATATCCGCTTAGTTGAATTAAGTATCTAACGTCATTATTTGACATTGCGCTATAATAAGATCTCTTGAATTGTGGTTTCGTGGTCTTACAACAATTCACATAAATATCACGGCGAGTTCTCCTCCTCACAATTGCTTCACGGTAAAACGTGACTCGAGTTTTAACACGAGGAAATCTTGAAAAGCGACCTCCCGTCGACACAAAATGTTTTCCTTCTTGAAAGACTAAATGCGAGTCATTGACAGGGATATACATTATTCAACAATGCAAGATACAAATGATCCTTCCCCAGCGACACAGTCGTTCAAGGCTCGAATTAGCTCGGATGCAGAAAATTTAAGAATCTCTTACATCTTACTTTATCTGGACCGCGTTGCAGTTAGTTCGCAATTAGCGAAAACCACAAACGAGAGGTTTGAGAAAGTTATAATTTCAACCGTGCGATAGTTCTTTATCCCTCGATATTTAGACATTTTTAGAAAACGCGGTTTTAAGCACGCGCGACATATTGCAATATTCCTGTGATCATCTTTGCAACAATAATAGCTATTCTCCATGCAAAAGTCCAAACTGGCTATAAATGACAAAAAAAATAGAATCTAAAAATAGCACAGTGATTCTTGTCAATAAAATATAGGGTGACTGATGCACACCTCAAATTTCTTCGAATATAAGCAAGTCATTGACGATGTCGCAAATTTGCTCTGCTTTGCGTTGTAATTTCCGCGGAACACAAAAAGAGCGGCGTAGCAACTAGTTCAACGTAAAAGTTGTCATCGAGACCGGTTTTGCTACGGTTATTAACGGTTATATTAACTTGCGCCAATAATTATAATTAATTATGTAAGCCACGGCACACGCATTGGAATAGTATCACCACAATGATTATATACGTTACTACGAGCTCGTTACAAGTACAATTAACGCGCGAGAGGTAAACACAAACTCCATCGACACCTTCTCTGTCATCAATAATTAATATTAGAGCATTGTAATTCGTGTATCAAGTATATCATTTTAAATATTGTGTTCAAAATTAGAAATAATCGCAATTGAAACAGATGGACGTTAATTTACATTGCGCGAAAAATTATCATTTACATCTTAATTTGGCCTACTTATAACGGTCCTACCTATAAATTACATTTTAATATCCACAATCAATTACCAATTTTCTCCTCTAATTTTTACTAACAAGTTCCTGATTGAAAAAATATAAATTTTTATTTTATTATTGATCAAATTAAGATAAGTATACACATATTTTTTATATATGTATATTTTTAAATAACTTTTAAAATATATAATTTTAAATAATTTTTTATTTAAACGTAATTTTTATTTCTCGAAAACTTGCTAGCGTGCAAGTAATTCTGTTTCAGCATATGTCGGTTAATTACAGCATGACTCCCTATATTTGACAATCGCTATAATGATACAGTTAATTGGTGCATGCATTAAGATAGGCCATTTAAGATAACAAGGAAAAACCGCTATGTAAGAAGGTAGATAAATAAAGTGTTTATTGGTCCAGGCAGATGCATTTGCAGCAGATACACATGACGTAACCAGCTGATCAGACGAAGAATGATTAAAAATTATTGAACGATTAAAAATGCATTATAACTTCCGAAATTGATAAGAATAGCAGTATTCAGTGCGTTCGTTTCGTACCTTATTGGATATTAAAAAACGTCATAAAAAGTCTTTATGGATAATCATTCATGAAAAATATCACGTAATAGTAATGAATTTTAATATATTTATATTAATAAATTTTATTATATATATATTTATGTAGATAGTAAATATTTAAACTTTTTTACTATACAAAAAGTTGACCAGAGGAATCACGATTCTATTTAATTAATTCGCTCCATTTTTAATTCATTTTGTTCTTTTATATACATCATCAGAAAAACTCAACATATTGATACATTATTCATGATACGATCAAGTACATAATCGATCTGATGCAAACATTAGTATATTTTCATTATTTTTGTAATTCATGCAGCAAAAAATCTATTTATATTTGCGTTCTAATAATCTAAATGCAGATTGCGAATAAATATTTTAATTAAACTTTAATTAAAGATATTTAAATCTAGATATGTATAATCTAGTCCAATTGAATTTTTTAATTAGAAATAGCTAAAGCTATTATAAGCTATTATAGCTAATATAACGTAGTCTTGTCTGGGAATACGTAATTAATATAATGACAATCTATTAATTAATTTATTAATTAAATGTATCAAAAGATTGCGATCAAGACTCACGCACGTGTATGCAATTGTGTATGCAATACGTGTAAATGCAATTGAAGAAACGAGACGCGGCCACTTGCACTTGATTTTCAATCGCTTATATATGTACGTAAAACTAATTATAACACGAATACGAAAATGTAGCTAAGATAACAATTGTAGTATAGTTAGATCCTATTGACGTATATCATTCAAACACCAAAAATATCTGTATTATATAAGGGAAGGGGG
>NW_012027380.1:8537-19283 GCF_000956235.1 Wasmannia auropunctata
GCCCGCTCAGAGATGTGTATAAGAGACAGAGAGTATAGAAATTAATATAAATTATATTATCTAATCAAAATGTCAAAAGAAAGATCGATTAGAAATTAAGAATTATATATTTTGTAGTTGTTCCATAGGGTGTCACTATTTACTCATAGAGTGGGGCAAATAGTGACAAATGTAGTTTTTATGAAAATTTAGCCTATATATGTGAAAACTTGACTTATAAAAACTCTAATTAAGTTTTCTGTATATTTGAAAGTCGAAAGTACTCTTTTAGTAAAAGATCATATCTTGTAAACTTGAAATTAGCTTGTTGAAGAGAGAGGAAAAAATCCGTTACTATTTGCCCCACCCCCTTGCCTTATACAGGATGAATCACTTAAGACCGGCTATCTGAATAACATCCAGTTTTGGAAATAGGAAGGAATGTTCGAAGTAAAAGTTTAGTATCGAGAGGGAGCATTAGGTGAACATTTTTTCGTAGGTGGAATTCGCTTAAAATCTTCTTCTTTTTTAACGAAATCATGCATTGTTAGGCGCCTATTTTAGCCCTTTCCAAGACAGTTTCAATGGTCGTGGATAGTCAAAGTCACTCAAGGTTGCGGATCACATAAAAAAAGTTAAAAATGAAAATTTATTTCGTGAACGTTTAAAAAAAAACTATCAGTTTTATTAATTAGATCAAACTTCGAAATGTTACTAAAATTCCAGTTTACCGTTAGAAATTTAATGTAAACAATTCGCTACAGACGAATATCAAAATAATCACCGTTCCAAGCAAGACACTATCTTCTGAAATATTCATCCACAGACTACGTTACACATTAAAGGATATCCTGGTCGATTGCAACACAAGTTTATACTATGCGTTCTCTTATGCCTTCCTTAGTCGGTGCATCATGATACATCTGCTTTCAACGTTCTCCATAAAAAGAAATCTAACGGTGTCAAATCCTGTGATCGTGATAGCTATTTATGATTCGTCCAATTCAATTTTCAAATTTTCTCCCAAAACTATGGGTATTATTCAGGTTTTAAGCAACCCATTCTGTATATATGTATCTATATGTATAATATGTACATATTCATACATATATGCGCACGCGCGCGCGCGCGTGTATGTGTAAAAGGTTATGCATTAATATACATATATCAATCTGTATCGAGAGAGTATATTTCCATAGATTCTTTACGTACAAAATGTTTTGTAAAAAGAGAAGTAAAAAGAAAAAAATTACGTTCTTAATAATATATAAGACGATGCCGTCTCTAGAGAGTTAATGAGCATCTTCAAATTACATACATTTAGCAGGAAATGTTTGTACTTTACAATAGTTTACGTTGAATTTAATATACATTTGTATTAATAAACATATATAATTTAAAAGCACTCATTAACCTTTTAGGGACGGCATCGTCTTCTCATAAAACAAATAAAAATTTTTTTTACTAATTTTTCTCAAAAATACTTGTGAGGAATTTATGGAGAAACATACTCTATTTATATTGATATATACTGACACATCGCCTTTTTGGTGATAAGAAGCACTATATTTCAATGTTCAATGTTGCATCTTATATATCTTCAGTATAATTAAGTTTTACTTCTTAAGTATAACAAAATTTTGCATACATTCTAAATTTATCCCGAATTTCATTTTAAGGTAAATTAATAAAATTTTATATGCTTGCAAATATGCAACACTCGCCTCTAAGAGGTGGACACAAAATAATTAATTTTATTGCCAATTAGCAAACTAACTTCCACCTTTATTAATTCCTCATACTTAAATGCGACAAAATTAAAATAAAATTTATTTGCAGATAATTTAATGTTTTGGTAATTTTGTCGTGATATTAAAACCTTTGCAATTTTTATAATAATGTACTCCACAGACGTATAAAAATTAAAATTTTCATTAATAAATTTTGAGAAACGGATTTCACCCTAAAAACAAAACTATGCTGAAGCAAATAAATTTTCAAATTTCAAGGAATGAAGCGCACAAAAGTGCATAGAAGTAACGAAATAAATCCGAAAATGGATTATTCTATAACGGAAATATATGCTGACACGAGAACAGATTTCTTGTCAGATTAACTGCAATTAAATAAAATCTTTATTCATAGACAGATATGTGACTGCGCATATATTAACATTCTATTTATTCTCAAGGTTATGAAAATTAAAAAAATGTCGAGTTACGCTGAATGGCAAGGAACTGAAATGTTTACGAGATGTTTGGAGTATGCGAAACGAAGACAATCAATAATAATAATGAGATTTAACATATTTATAGCTACCCCCTATCGCTAAATAATGATAAAAATGTCAAGAATTCTACGAAAACAGATAATTGTCGCTTGACGACAGATATAATTTTGAAAATTTATTTTTTCATTTGATTGATTACTAAAATCTTATGTTTCTTTAGCTGTAATATTAGATGTCATAAAATATATTAGATGTCATAAAATCTTATCGACTGTCTGTATCTTTACCGGACACCTCTCTCTGAAGCTTTTTTTTTTACGAATTATCTTGATTACTCAAACAATTGACAGACCCGAGGAAGACGTCAGCGTAAACATTGCGTGATTTTCTGTGGACTTATCTAATAATAAATGGCTAAGAGTGACAAATAATTGGTACGTTTCCCACAATAACTCTATGTGCGATACAAGATATTTAATAATTATTCGTTAAATGAGGAGTCTTTCGTAAACTACAAACACATTGGTCGAAGAGCCGTTAGCTTGATTATCGAACGATTTTGAGACCTTCACGTGATTCACGTGACAAAACTCGCAATGACAATGACTGATTCATCATTGAAGAAGTCAATACACACTCGATATGTTACATACTTTTCGAAGTTTGTACTCTGTACGTTATACCTCGCCAAGTAATTGCAACTTTTATGCATTACTGTCGCAATACAATTCATTCGATACGATTAAAACTTGCGGAACTCAAAAGAAAGTTAAATATTAAATATAATATTTTCATATTTTCCATTTATACAAAATTAAAATATGAATCAGAGATTTTAGAGAATTTTGATCAAAATATATTTTATATTTATATTTTGTATTGCTTATTAAATTTTAATCATTAAACATTAATCATTAAACGTTAATTAATTCTTTTTTCTTTCTTTAAAATAAAAAGTAACATTTTTGACAACTAATTGATGTTTGGATTTTTTCACTTTGCAATTTGGTTTTAATAAAAATCAAGGACGAATGAACAATATACCACAATTTTCACGAAGATTAACGCTTTATCTCTACTCACTGGTAATTCTCCTACGTTCTCATTATCTTATTAGATTACGTAACTAACGAGCTAGGTGTAAATCGAGCATGTTCGATCGCTGAATTAATTAATTTCAAAGGCATTGCTGCATCTGATGCGTATATGTTTAACGTCTATTCGATATTAAAATTCAGAAAACTTGTCTGGAAGGCGCAGTCAACTTGACTTACAAACGAATTAACGGTTGTCGCTTTTTTCAACCTTCGCTTTCCAATTCCATGATAGCTGTTCCACTTATTTTCAATCGGAAAGAATTTGTGTGAAACGCCACATTATCCACGATATTACACTATTACACACAATGCCGGTTAACGTCTGATATTTTATTTACAAGGATAAATTTGCGAAGGAATAAAAAAGTAGAGAAAGATTAATAAGCCGATTCAAACCTTGGATTAAAAATATAAACAGGAATATAAAAGCTGAGATAAAAGACTGTCAGACGAAATCTAATCTGATAATCTGAATCAATTAAAATCGATCAAAAATTATCTTTTTCAACTTGTTGGTATCGCTTTGAATCTTTCAGTAATGAATCCATCATTAAAATATCGTATGCAGTATAGATGAGAGTCTCAATCGCGATTGATAGCAATCATTCGAAAGGCGCATTCGTCTCGGGACCTTGCTGATCATTGCAACATCAACGGAAAAAGAAATCTGAAATTGTCTTACTGCGAAGACGAAGAAAAAAGAAGAAATAAACGCAGGTTTTAAGAGATTACGAGACAGCTTGGCGTGACAATTCAGTGGACCATGGAAAATATAGAAAACAAAAAAAAAGTTTAAACTTCGGTATTGTCGGGAGTGAATTTCGCTACTCGAGCTCATATCTGATATTATTAATATTATTAATATTATTAAGTAGCAGTGTAGCAAACTACACTTAATAATTTCATAGTGTTGATCTGGCCATCCATCCATCCGCCCGTTTATCGATCGATCCGTCCAATTATCCGTCTGCAAGATTTCTCAGAACCGTCTTAGCTTTTTCAAACGCTGTTTCCACCAATAAATATTCAAGGACCTTAGCTTTTTTGCTATACTACTTCTCGTTACGTCCATCATAAATGGTATTAGAATTTCAATTATATTTTATCTAACGTCACGGCTACTGTCCATCGCCCGTCACGGTTGTCCTCTTACCCGGAAAACAACACGTAAATCCACGAAGCTGAACTAATCGGGAACATATTTTTGTAAAAATATATATTGTCACCCATAAATAAGATGAAACACTTTATAACTGGAAATTTCGATTAAACGAAGAAAATGTTTGCAAATTATAAATCAATAAAATCCATGAATCTAAATTTTAAAAAATTATTAAGTGAAAATGATTAAAAAGATAATTATTATTCATATAAATAATGGACATTTTAATAAAAGTTAAAATTTGCTTAGAAATATTTTCTTCAACAAAATAAAAAAATCCAGGATTGAAGCAAACTGCAATCTCGTGCGCACGCAACGTTTTGATTTATATGTTACATACCTATTGTTATCTCTATCAAAGTATCTCGTTGTGTTGGCTGTATTTGCGATGTAATTCATTTGAGACCGCGACAAACGACGCCTCGAAAGAGGCGAAACCACGAAACGAAATTACAGTTACATAAGGAGATGTTTAAATTTTTACAGAGACTGCAAACGGTGCGAGAGATTGCGCTGCAAAAGCGAGCTAATTAGGCTCTCCGCGGGTAATTATCTGACGACACAGTTTATTTAACATTACGTAAAACTGCCGTGGGATGCTTCAAATCGTCACTTCAGGCAATCCCATCCCAGGCGCGGGGAACGCGCCAACGAAATCACGTGATCTCATTACTTCCGGATCATATCAGATACGCGCGAATGCATCAAACACATCAAAGTGCCGCGCTGGGTGATTCGCATCGATCGACTTACGTAAAAGTATCAATGCAATGAGACCATCGTTCATTTCGCAAATGTGAAATGCAAGTCCTTATACAATATCATTACTAACTGCGAATAATGCTTATTATTTCGTAAAATCCATCATATTAAAAAAAAATACGCTTGCACTTTTCTTAATTGTCATCATATTAAAAAAAAATACGCTTGCACTTTTCTTAATTGTCATCAAATGCATGTATAAAATATTGATTGTATTCTATAAACTTATTTTTATCTTAATAAAGTTAATATTTATTCAGAAAAAATTTAAATTATGATAACTGACATTCATCTTTGCTTTAACAATTGAATAACTTACTGTTTTGATTAACCTCTTTTGAACAACCGATTATTACATAATTTCGCAATTGATTTAAAATGAAATACTGAAAAACTAAAAAACTGCTTAAAAATTTAAGAAGACAATACTTAGATATAAATTCTGATAATTTAATTAATTTTTAGAAGAAATTTATACGTGTGTGTGTGTGTATTATAGCATCATTATTTAATAATGTCTACAGAATAATCAATATTATAATTTGATAGTTACCTCGACAAAAGTAAGAAAATAAAAATCTTATAAATTGGAGCCCAAATAAGGTTTATTAAATTACATCTTTCTTTCTAAAATTAGATTGAGATATACTTTTAGTTCTTCTGACCGGAAAATATTCCTGACCTCTCACGCATGACATCGTTTCTTTATAAGTATTATATATGCATGGTTGCGAGTTAAACAGAAATTGTTAGCAATTTAATACTTAATGCATGTTACAATAGGTACGTTAGTCGCAGTGAATGGATAATTAGTATCGAATCACGTGAATATACCACACTAGTGTTACACAAAACTGACATATTAATCATATGTGCAGGATTCCACGGAAGTCATACCATGAAACTCCGCAAAATTATTCAACTTTCCACCAGAGTTAACGAACTCGCTAATTAACTATTCTAACGTCGCTAACATTGATCTTGCATTCGAAAGTGAGAGTAGTGTTTTCAGACTATGTAGCAGATTATGGTAATTGAAAAGTGTCAGGTAAGTGAAAAGATCCATCTGTTGAGAGTGACAATAAAGTCAAGAAGAATCAAGAAATACGATCGCCTGAAGTAACTGCCATAAATCTCTCGCTATATTTCGTAAATTGTTATTTAAGCTATCTAAAGTAGTTATTTATTTTATATATGTGTAACATATGTAAATATATATACATATATATATATATATATATATTTGAATAGTATATATGTATGTGTGTAAAACGTTCTTTATGTTTTTCTTTTAAAAAAAATTTTTTCCCAAGTTATCAGTATTTTCTTTAGCTTTCCTATACGTTAATTTACACAGTTGAAAAATTTGTGTTAAATTTAATCCATTTCATGCGTCCTTAAACGAGCCACTTAAATTTTTGTTTTTAACACAAGATAAATATGTTAGAAAGTAACACAAATATTATATAAAAAATTTAACACAAAAAATTTATTACTAACACAATTTATAAGTAAATTGTGGAATATATGTTTTCAGTAAAATTAACATTTATAATATGTTAAATAAACAAGTATTTTATTCATTTAGAATTTACGTTTTAAAACACATTATTTTCATGTTATTTGTTCACTTACTTATAAATTGTATTATCTTTTGGCAATATAAAATGTTGAATATCAATTAAATACAAAATATTTATATGTATAACATAATCATATTATGTAATCATATTATGTAATATTAAATTAATATACAAATATGTTAAAAATGTCAACACAAATTTTAACAAGGTCTTTCTTTTCAAGGACTTGAGTGCGGACCGTATCTAACACAATTAAAAAATGTTTTCTACTGCGTAAAAAAATAAGTAGTAGTAAATAAGGTAGTTCTCGTGTAGATATCGAGCAAAAAGAATTGCACTACTCCTTACACGGTACATTATAACTTTGTATGGACGGTTGTAAAAAAAAAAACGTGTCTATAAATTCATGAATCAAAATTGTTAAGAAGATATATTAATAAAAAGATAAATCTTTGTCATTCTAATAAGTCTGTTTCTATTATATAAATCTACTTTTACGCGACACATCAAAAGTCAAATCACATTTCCGTATTACGCAGTACCTTTTGCCTAAGCAGACTCTAAAAGCTCGAAGTTGTAATACATTTACATCGAAAAAAAATAGGTATACAAAAGTCACTTACTATAGAATAAATCTTATTTAAAAATCTTGTAATTTCAAATATCCATAACTTTAAACGCACAAAAGAGTCCTCATATTTATTCAAAATGACAGAAACACAACAAACGAAATGTAAAACATATTTCGTGCAGCATTCGAATTGAGTCAAGGATCAAAACTCATCGAGATAACTTATTTACATTTGTCCATATTACACTAGCTCGAGATTATATGAAAAGCCGCATTTAGAAGCCGCACCTCTGCGAGGCCAAATTCGCGTGGTCATAAAATGCTTGTTCGTTTACCTGTAGGAGCGGGAACTTCCACATCGAAGACCTCGGGTTTCTTGATCTCCGACTTCTTTCGATCCGGGGTCATGACGTTCTCGACCATGTTGACGACCCACGTCGATGCGAACGGACAGGATATCGATCAACGAGGAATCCGCCGGTGCTGAAGGGTGTCTTTCAATGCGAAAGAGGATCCTCCGTCTGGAAAAGCGTCGGCGTCGGTCTGGTTCCGCCGTGTAACACGCGGTGCGACGGTCACTCTGACACTGTCACAAACACGGCCAAACTCGCAACTTAGAGGCGAACACCTCGCGCATGTCAGCCAATTAGACCACGCCGTGGGAGCCCCACCGACGACGGCGGGACTCTCAATTCTTCTCCCACGCGCGACGCGCTTTTCCTGAATCGCACCTGTCTGTTTGTCAACGAGGCAAGTGTGTGTCATAGGCAACAAGGCAAAACGCGAAATGGTAGATCCCCCGAAGAATAATATAATATGAGCATGCGAGGAAAGAATGATCCCCGACCGTGTCAACGATACGACGGAATGGAATACGTATCGAGAGGAGCAGATTCTGAATTAATGCGCGATACGACATATGGACAAGTGCACGGTGTGCACAGTAAATATGTACAGATCGTCTCGAGACTGATATGCAATTTCCTTTATTCGTGAATCTTTGATGCAATGTCGGGCTGTTCTCCCGCAAGAAAAGTTTCCCATATCTTAGGTATAAAAATATGACACATTCATATTTTCATTTACAAAACAAAATTCCTTGAACATTCTTTGCTCAAAAACATTTTCTTAGAGCAATCTTCCTTAATCTTTAAACATTTAAGCTAATTTTTGCAACAAAAATGTCGGAGAAACCGTCGTTTTAATCTTAAATAACAAAACGCTCAAATCAAGATAAAGATATCTACCAAAGTATAGATTACCTGAGATTAAATTAAGTTAAATGAAATTGATATTTTTAGAATATACCTAAACGTGACACCTTTCATTTACACAATAAAATTCCTTGAATATTCTTCGCGCAAAAATCATTTTCTTAAAGCATTCTTCCTTAATCTTTAAACAATTTAAGCTAATTATCTTAACAAAACCGCCGTTTTAAATCTTTAATAACAAAACGCTCAAATCAAGATAAAGATATCTACCAAAGTATAGATTACCTGAGATCAAATTAAGTTAAATAAAGTTGATATTTTTAGAATATACCTAAACGTGACACCTTTCATTTACACAATAAAATTCCTTGAACATTCTTTGCTCAAAAATCATTTTCTTAGAGCATTCTTCCTTAATCTTTAAACAATTTAAGCTAATTTTCTTAACAAAATTGTCGGAGAAATCGTCGTTTTAAACTTTAATATAAAATATCTTTAATAATAAAACGCTCGAATCAAGATATCTACCAAAGTATAGATTACCTGAGATTAAATTAAATTAAATGAAGTTGATATTTTTAGAATATAAGCGTGTGTGAGATCGGAAATAAAAAAATCTTCAAAAAATTAATCATTACAAATAATCTTAGTCTAGATTAATTTTAAGTTGTCTCTATTTTATCAGAATAATACGATTACATTTGAGATTATAAACTTGCAAAAGATTATATCCCATTTTAAATATGCGTTAAAAGCAGATACTAAATAAAAAGTAATAAATTTACAATACATGCGTAAAGCCTTCCAGAGATAAATCGTTCTATTTAAATAATTTAAAGAATAGATAAAACCATTTAAAGAATAGATAATCACAATAATTTGCTATTCTTTCTCTCTCTTTCATTATTATTATTATTAATTCATTTAATTACTTCGCCTAACCTATATAACTTCACCAATTATTAATTTATTTAAAATTAATAACTCAAAAATATTTAAGACAATAATATAAGATTAATAACTAATTAATGATATAACTAAATTGTAGATGATTAATGCTAATTCTCTTCACATACAGGCCTTTAGCAAAACAGCTATAAAAATTATTATATATACATCGTATTCTTCAGTACGAGGAAAATAGCGTGTCACATGTGTATCAACAATCTCAAATTACTGTCCTATCATCTGTTCCATTGATTACATGCTTTAATTGACGCTTCATGTAAGCGATGTCGAGAAGAGAAAGAGTGGCTCCAATGTCTAAAGATACAGTCGATATTTTCAGCATGATTATCAGTAATAACGAAATAGCAGATACAACATTCGACTGTATAGATTATACTTAAAATCGGCTGACTAGATAATATCTATCACTTTAATCAAATACTTAAATACGTATCATAAAAAGAGTACCCAATCAAAATTATACACAATAATTCTTAAAAATAGAACTGTGATCAAATGAAAGAAGTATTTGATTAATTATCGCTGAATTAATTTCGATACGAAATATGTATCGTTTGCATCTTCTAAGATAACATTTTAATACGATTATCAGCGATAATTCTTCTTGCAAAAATGTTGTATGCTACGTGGAGCTAGCTTTTATAGTGGCACTTCAAGACAGATTTTTCTGAAAATTTATTACGAATAATAATACTACATAGATGTAACAAAGTAACCAAATACTATTAACATGGCAAACAATATAAGTTACACATATATATATACAAGCTATATGTAATACAAATTTTTAAGTACTGTCTAATATTTTAGTTAATTTTCTAAGTCATTTTATGAAGAAAAGTTTATAATTTTTTCTTAATAGCTCAAACAAAAATAAATTTCTTTTTCAAACTCAAGCCAGTAAATAGACTGAACTAACAATAAGTATTATCCGTTTTTTACCTATAGGATATTTGCTATTTTAGTCACCATATAGGGTAAGTGTCCCTATTAGTGTGCCTGTCCCTATTAGTGTGCTTTTATATTTAAATAAGTCATAAAAATAAACTGGTACAAATAAATGAACAAAGTATTTTTTTAAATTAAGTTCAAGTATTAACGTATATAATACCAAAGATTATATTCTATTTTTTAACTGTTAAAGTATAATAAATAGATCGGAAGAGCACACGTCTGAAC
>NW_012027380.1:19338-32509 GCF_000956235.1 Wasmannia auropunctata
TCATAAGAAAAAGAAATATTTGAAAAATCGATAGTAACTTTAAACAGACAAATTGAAAGCTACAGTATTTAGTAATTAATTCAGTAATAAACAAATTTTCTTAAAGGCACACTAATAGGGACACTTACCCTATTTGAATTTTGTATAACTGCTTTTAAAGGAAGTAAAATACAACTAACATAGTAATCCTATGTTTAACTTAACTTAAAGCTGTTAAGATACAAATTTGATGTCAATACTGAAAAAAAGTTAAACATAAAAAATCTTTTTCAATACCTTGTATTTTTCTTTGAAACGCGCGAGGCCTTTGAGATCAAATGTTTATATGAACTTTTTCTCATAAAGTGACCTCAAGAATCAATTCTTATAAAACATTGGATAGTACTTAAGAAATATTCTACATATTTATAATAATATGTAGAATATGGTTACAAATATGTAGAGTATAGTGAAATTGTTTTTAAATTTAATTTTTTTTGCAAAACCATTTATCGAAAAACAATATCAATTTTTCTATAATGCATTGATCATTATAAAATTTATTTCTGATTTCAACGTCAAAGAGACATTGAATTTTAATCGATTACTTGAAACTCATGAATGTCCACGTTACTTCAAATAATCGCAATATCGCCTTTAGAGGTCACTATTTTTTATCGCTAAAATAACAACAAATTGTGCGGCACAAGTTATTTTTGAACAGTTATCTATGACAAATTATCTATGATGGTTGAGCAAAAATGTAAAACGCGCACATTTAAAAATTTTTTAAATATAAAAAACAAAATATAAAACACGTATATTTAAAAATTAAAAAAAATATTAGTCACTTCTCAGCGAGCATGGTCGACGCCAACGATGCGTATCATCAAATCTACTCATAGTGCCAAGGCCAACCGGCCAACCATCAAAAGGATTCACCTCGCAACTATTTGAGATATAAAAAAAACAACTATTGCAATAGTTCATCCTTTGTTGGCTACATATCTTTTACATTTTTCTAAATGAATTCTTCATATCTTCGGTATGAAGAATTACAGACTTATTGATTAATGACTATTATCAAAGTCGCAATAATAGACACAATCGATTTCGTGATAACATCGGATGTAATTAACTTCGTACGATTCGATATAGTCTAAAAATCGCTATTAATTATGTCAGGTCAACTCATTGGTCTATGGAAATGAGAGGCTTAAGCTAACATAACTTTTTTATCATTTCTGCCGCGACACCGTTAAATAAGCCAAGCACACCAAGCGAGTGTATTTCAGGAGCTTAGTCGATTCTAAACGAGAGATATCAAAGCAGTTATGCCAATATTTATCGTAAATAATTAATAATTGGAACTTATCGGACGAGAATATCAGATCGATACGGTTGATATAGATTCCGTTGAACAGTCGGATTAATCCGACGTGTTCTATCGTATACTATCTTATTTGATATAAAAATTAATTTTGTTTTAATATCGCAGCTGTGAGTCAGCTGAAAAGAATATATATATATATATATATATGTATATAAAACAGGGTTGGGTAAGTTAATATATTTTTTAACTAAGTTGAGTTAAAGTTAACAGTCCAAAAAATTTAACTTAGTTAAGATACAAGTTAGTCCATAATAAAATTAATTGAAAAGTTAAGTTAAATTTCTTTCATTTCATAATTTTAAGATTTCTAAACAAAGTTTCTAAATAAAGTCTATTTATTATACTTATTACTGTCGAAAGAAGACCACTTTCGAAGGATTTTTTCTAATATAATTTAATTTTAATGCATAGAAGGTCCGTGAACAGTGATTCCTTCCTGCGGCCAAACTATATTTATTACATTATAAAATTATTATACAATTGTCTTGATTGTTCTCAAATTTAAGTTTGAAGACACCAACACATACATATTTTATTTTAAGTTTATAAGAAGCATTAAATGTAACTTCAAGAAAGTTAGATCGAAAGTTAATAATTACCGATAAAATGTAACTAAATTAAGTTAAACGTTAAGGGTCTAAAATGTAACTAACAAGTTAAGTTAAAATTATTTAACTTTTTAACGTAACTTTTATCTTTTTAACTAGACATTACCCAACTCTGAAAAAAAAGAATAGAACATTATAAAAGATAATTTATTAAAGTTACGTTATCCATAACGTGTTCTTCTCAGAATAGTTGCACAACGAAGTGTGCAGGGGAGTTATGGAAAATCACCGGTTCTACATAACCGCTATACTGATTCCGTGGAAAGTCGATAACTGAATACGTGAGATCGCCGGACAGAAATTCCCGAGGCGGACGTCTCTTAACGAGAACATACTTCTCTACATCGGAATCGTAACTCATTCCCGACGCACGAAGACTCGTTCACGAGGTTTAATGACTCTCGCGACGCTCACGGGGCCTCTTATTCGCGGCGCGGCGCGGCGCGCGGCGTGTCACCGTCATCGTCATCGTACCATCGTCATCATCGATGGGCCTCCGAGTGACCCACAGACCCCATCACTGCGTCCTCATTCGCAGGGTCGACAAACTGGCACGTTGAGCATGTCGAGACCGAGCCTGTTGCCGGTAGCGAGTTACACCAATCCCTTCCACTTCCGTCAATCCCGAGTTCTTAACATTGCCACTAATTCAAACGACGCTGAAGAGACGATGGAGAGATTGAATACATTGTGCATGGCGGGCACTCGTGATAAGAACAGCACGTAAGTTCCTCGCAATGAAACGGCTATAGCTAATTATGTAATAGCAGCTGTTTGTGCAGAATTCAAACATTAATTATTAAATTTAAAAAAATAAGTGTGTCAAAGGCTTTAGGCTCTTAAGGGTCCATTCTACCTTGCGGCTCGAGAAAGAAAGAAATGTGATCAAACAATAAAAACCTAACAAGATTCCCCAAATTAAAAATACATAAGTATGTAAGGCAGATGGGAATCAGCGTGGTTATTGGTACGCACTAATTGATTTATATGAAATTTGCTTTATTCTAAAGTCAGACGTTTCGGCTATCTTTCTTAGCCATCTTCAGTGACGAATTAAAAAAAAAAATTACATCAATTCTCGCTCTGTAATTTTTTTTTTAATTCGTCACTGAAGATGGCTAAGAAAGATAGCCGAAACGTCTGACTTTAGAATAAAGCAAATTTCATATAAATGTGATCAAGATTACGCTTCACTGTTTTTACATTTTATTTGTACTTTTCTCTTTAATTTGTAATGTTTTAAAGTCAATTTGTTAACTGTAAGTCTATGCAAAGTTCCGGTAAAGAAGCTTTTCCGACTTGAACATGGGGGAAGTAATGTAGGTCGCATCAGTCATCTGAAACAGTTAAACTAACTGTTTCAAATTTTCCTGTTCAAAAAGAATGTCTCTATAGAATTAGACTACGATTATATCAATATTAATAATACTTTTTTTATCGCAAGAATAACAGCAAAATTTAAGGCTAAAAATCGAACTTTTTTTTCAAATGGCCGCCATTTTGTTAATTTTCATGCAAGATTAATTATCATAGTATATTCCATAGAGACATTCTTTTTGAACAGGAAAATCGTTGGTTTAACTGTTTTAGATAATTGGTGCAACCTACATTACTTCCTCCATGGTACCATGTTCAAGTCGGAAAGATTTTTTCACCGGAACTTTGCATAGACTTACAGTCAACAAATTGTCTTCAAAAAATTACAAATTAAAGAGAAAAGTACAACAAATAAGATGTAAAAACAATAAAGTATGTAACCTTAATCACTTTTCCCGAAAAAATTCCCAAAGATCGCCTTCTTTTTCGAGCCGCAAGGTAGAACGGACGCTGAATAAAGATTCAAATAATAAGGACAAGCGTTATTGAGCCAACGCAGGATGACTTTGCTCATACGTCTATAATATTGTCTTAATAATTAATATGTCTTAATATATTATATGTCTTAATATTATTTAAACAAAAGATAAATACATTAATTTAAGAACTCTCTACCAAAATGTATCAAAATAAATTTGAAAACGCTCGCGTTAAATTAAATTTAAAAAAGATATATGAGTAAAGTCATTCTGCGCTGGTTCAATAACGCTTGTCCTTATTATTTTGAATCTTTATTCTTAAGAACCTTTGACACACTTATTTTTTTAAATTTAATTTAACGCGAGCTTAATCATGCGGCTATTTGAACATAATTATAGGAATACTGGTTTTTTCAAATTTATTTTAATACATTTTGGTAGAGAGTTCTTGGTAAATTAATGTATATCTTTTTTTTTATATTTTGAATAATATTAAGATTATAAATATATGAGCAAAGTCATCCTGCGTTGGCTTAATAACGCTTGTTCTTACTGTTTGAATTAATTATTAAGTTATTTAGCCCGGGAAAAAAGTTCCACATATAATTATACATAATTATATGCAAAATATGTCCATATATGTTTCTTTCCTTTGTAAAATTATTCTTTAATACAAAATTGATAATAATAAAAAGGAAACATAAAAAATAATTAAAAGAATAATTTTAAATAAAGGATTTTAAATAAAGAAAAGAAACATATATGGACATATTTTGCATATAATTATATATAATTATATATGGAATTTTTTTCCCGGGACTAACGTTTACAATGTGGCAAATTGTATTGGGCTTTACAAAGGTGTAAGTTTATGGTAATATAAATAATACGAAGCAGTTGCACCTAATTACAGACATAATAGACTTGCGATGTTGCTATTTATCGAAATATCTCATGTCCCCCACAATTGCTCATCATGATATCTCCAATAAAAATTGTCAAACCGCCACCATGTGTCACATTTTCATATCAACGTTACAATCCGTGATTCATGCAATAAAGTCGGTGCGACGCGACTGCGTGCGTGACTTTATCAGGTTACCGCTGATCCCAATTACATACATTTACGACGGTCTCGGCACATCTTGTGGAAACGTTCACGGAAACTTTTGTCCCGCCATAAAAAAGTTTCCGCGCGGCGAAAGCGCGCGCTCGCCGGTAATTTTACCGGCTCGGCATTTCGAGCGACGAGAAAGTGTATAGCGCCGCGACACGTGTTCCCATCCTTTTTCTTTTTGTCCCGCAAACGAGCTGTGTAGTTTAAACCATTTTATCAAGACCCAACACGCACACGCATATAGCGAAGTTTCTTTCCGGCTGGTGAACACCGCGGACTTTCTTGCGCGATTTCGTTTTCGAAACAAAAGTCACGGTCAAAGTAATAATAAACATAATCACATTGCAAAGAGCCGCGAAATTGATTGCCAGTTAATCGCGCGAACACGAAAATTGATGTGTCGTGTGATACACAAATTGATAATATTCAACACTCCGGAAATAACAAGTGTCACGATAAAATTAATCCCATTAACCTTTAAACCACCACGCCCCAAAAAAATCACGCTAACCACAATGTCGGTCTAACAGATCGCTATTACGCTTCCGCTAATTTTATAAGTTAATTACAATAAAAATGTATGCTTTCTGAATTCTTGTTGATGGGGAAAAGAAAAACTATGTATTAATGTGAGGGTTAACAAAAAAATCTTATATACAATAGAAATAAAATATATTTAAATGGTGACAAATAACACTGAAAAAAGTAATCTTGCAATTATAGCGAGAATTATTTAGGTACGAAAAATTAGTTAAAACGGATAAATGATTAGTAAAGCACTGCCATACCACATATATTTTGTATTAAATCAATATAGATAACAGAGACAGAAGTTATATCTGAACTATTTGTCAAATTTAGCAAGCAAATTTCTCTATGACGTTTAATGAGTCCAATCCAGACTCCAATCATATTTGATTATGAAACCTATATTTTCTTGCATATATTCTTAGAATATTGCTGCTATAAATTCTACATATGACAAACAATTTTTTAGCAGATACAAAAAACAACGATATAATTTAAGTGTAATGTTTAGAATTCTAGCTGAAACAACGAAACATTTCCCTGAGTGAAGAAAATTATTGACAAGTAACGTTTCAATAGCGGTCTGTAAGATATAGTGGTTTAAAGGTTAATAAATATTTGGTGAATGCGCCGCAAGATTACTGAAAAAAGTAATCTTGCAATTATAGCGAGAATTATTTAGGCACAAAAAATTAGCTAAAATGGATGAGTGATTAGTAGGCACTGCTATACCACATATGTTTTGTATTTAATCAATATAGATAAGAGAGACAGAAATTATATCTGAACTATTTGTCAAATTTAGCAAGAAAGTTTCTTTATGACGTTTAATCAATCCAGACTCCAATCCACACTCCAATCTTATTTGGTTATGAGACCTATATTTTCTTGTATATATTCTTAGAATATTGTTGTCATAAATTCTACGTATAACAGACAATTTTTTAGCAGATACAAAAAACAGCGATGTAATTTAAGTGTAATATTTAGAATTCTGGCTGGAACAGCGAAACATTTCCCTGAGTGCGGGATTTCCCGGCGCTGTCGCGATAACATTGCGATTAAGATTTACTTAATTGAGACTGTATATAACATTTTCAAGGCGCATTCCGGTAAGACGACTAAATAATTCCTAACGCGATGATTATTCCAAGTAATCCTTAATTAATTCCGCCAAATAGCCTTGTCAGATCGCTTTCACAGATAAACTCAAAATCTGTATATACGATAAGAATATATATATGCGACGAGAATATACGTCTCTCTCGGTAAAAAAGGAAATTCGCAATCGCGATTGTTTCGACGAAGTCTTATCTTTCGCAATGGATCATCCTGTTCGTGCGCGAGCAAAATATTCAATCGCAATCGAGAGTCGTACGATGTGCGTCTCAAATGTTATTAAAGACCAGTAATATACCTGGTATAATAAAACTGGTGAAATGGGCGTCCCGTTGAATTTGCGATCGTGAGACAGTTAATTCCGCGAGCACGTGCAGCGATATTTGCCCGTGTCGATCTACTGATCTCGTGAATATGCGCTGATAAGAAGACGGCGGGAGGCTCGTCTCACGTGCCGATCACTAACTAATCACGCGAGCCGCCGATGCTAGGCGGCAAGCAAGGTCCCGATCTTCACGTGATTAGGCGTAGACCGCGCGATAGCGCGAAACACTTATTAACTCTTTGCGATCCATAAGGAAAATTAATTTCAACAAATAAGCCTACACTGAAAAAAGTAATCTTGCAATTATAGCGATTATTGCAGGTATAGCGAGAATTATTTAGATACGAAAAATGAAGCTAAACGGATAAGTGATTAGTAAGTACTGCGATACCACATATGTTTTAATCAATATAGATAATAGAGACAGAAATTATATCTCAACTATTTGTCAAATTTAGCAAGAAAGTTCCTCTATGATGTTTAATGAGTCCAATCCAGATTCCAATCATATTTGATTATGAAACCTATATTTTCTTGTATATATTTTTAGAATATTGCTGCTATAAATTGCACGTATGACAGACAATTTTTTTTTAGCGGATACAAAAAATAGCGATATAATTTAAGTGTAATATTTATATAGAATTCTAGCTGAAGCAGCGAAACATTTCTCTGAGCGTAATGCGACATAATTATAAGCGACCAAAGAATTTTATTACAACAAAGATATTTATATAACATATTTATATAACAAATATTTGAAAGTTTCGTGTGACTTAAACAATTATACGATCACCGCACCGTGTCGAGTTTATTATAATGCAGGATTGCAGCAAGTTAAAAAAGATTATTATTATTTTTTTCATATCTGCAGTCATTTATTCACGCAATTCCTCATTTTTTAGACCGTTTGTCCATTTCGTTTATTCAGTTCAGTCATTTTGTATATAAAAGTATTAAAGTTATCAAAAATCCATAATTTACGAAAAATTGTATACTATATTAAAAAATTGTATACTATATTATAAAATTGTATACTTTATTCTGATATATATTGACATAAAATATAAAACAGCTCGTGAACTATTCATTTTTTAATAACTGTACTTTAATACTTTTATGTACAAAAGAATGAAATAAATCAATTAGTATAAAGAAAACACACAGCTGCTTAAAAAAAAGGAATTATATAATACTTACGGAGTTATGTATACTTACAATATGCAACTACATCTTTTTTTGAAAACTATGCGTTTTTTTTACGTCAATTGATTCATCTCACTACTCTGTGCATAAAAAAAATATTAAGATATAATTATGAATAAATAAATAATTTTTTAAAATATTTTATACTTTGACACGTTTTGACATGAAATATAAAATACCTTGTAAACTATTACTTTTTAATAACTCTACTCGATGCTTCAATACTTTTATGCACAGAGAAATTATATTATGTAAAAAAAATCATATAATTCTATTTAAAATAAAAAGTAGGGACGATTTTTATGTGATAAAAATCAATTTTTTCAAAAATTAATTTCATCTCCTTTTAGACTATACAATTTTGGTCTGAAACATTGTTGTCGACCGATTTTAGTTTTTTCAACATATTTCGGTATTTTGTTCTAGGTGCACTATCGATTGTATTCAAGGATATTCAAGAAGAGCGTTATCAGCGCTATTATATTTTTATCATTAAGTAGACGTAAATTGTGTCCATGGCATTTCGTTTACTCGCTAAAAAAAGAAAAAAACGCAAAAGTAATTTGAAGGACGCATGAAACACAATCTTCTTTAGAGAGTTTCTGCTCTATGAATTTAATATTGTTGCGCGATCATCTCTTGTGAAATGTTGCAAATGTCGCGTATCTCTCTCGTCCGCGCGACGATTTGCTCGTTAATTATGGTGCTTCGCCTTAATTGCGGAGACACGCCGTGCGTATCTTCTCGATAAGCTCGATTTCGCACAGGTGAAATGTTCGGAAAAAAGTGAAAAGTTTTCTCTCGCGCGCGTGTGTTTTCTCTCGTTGAATGAGAATTTATAATTTATTATATGATTAACATGTTCGAGGGTGCTCATCTGCTTATGACTCACTTTTCAAATTCTCGTTAAACGTAATTCAGCTTCAGAAAGCTGCTTAATTAATATATAAATTTCGGTAACGTTTGATATACAACGTTTGCCTTTCTTCTCTGAAAGATAAATACAAACGCAGGAGTATAAATGTAGATACACGTGATTGCATCGAGCGTAATTGCTACGATGCGCAATTAAAAACGAACTTCGTCATAACGCGACGATATTAGATACTTGGTAGGATTAAATCAACGACCATGTTGGATGCACATGGAACAGAAGTTATCAGAGCCGATTATATGAGTATCAAGTCTTATCGTTTTATGATATCGCATTATAGTGTACATGTATAGATTGATGACTAAGACAGTAATTATCGTTTTGCAAGTTCATCGCGTGAGCGAGTCTTCTGTTGAATGTTTCTGTTGAAACATTCAGCGGAAACTCTTACATTAAAGCGTCATGTGAAAAAGTTTTATTATGCAGGATTTATCACAAAAGTGTAGAAATCTCAAAATATTGTAACTTTTGTAAATAAAAATATCGGGAAAATATCGAAACACGTGTTCACATTTTCCAAGAAAATTATCTTTTTGTAATAGGGGATAATTGGTACTCCCCTGCCAAATAGAAAACTTTCTTAAAAAATCGAACATGTGTTCACCGTTTTCCGATATTTTCATTTACAAAAGTTATGTCAACCTCATTATTATTTTTGCAAATTAACTATAAAATATTTCTTCAATGTATACGTATGTATGCAATATATATATAATAAATTAAACAGATATATGCATATATCTATTTATGTCAATAGAAAAAGTTCATTTATTATTTATTATTATTTATTATTTTGTGATATTCTCTTTTTCCGTTTTTATATTCGAAGCTGAAAGAAAGAAGTACACTTTTCGATCGACTCTGATAGCTACATAATGTCCTCTCCATATTTTTTAATTTTAATTTTAATTTTATTTTCTTCTTTTTTAAGTGATTAATCACTTTAACGAGTCATCGAACAATCCGGAGCAATCTAACTAAAAATAAGATACACGCCCTTGTCTTAGTTAGCTCACTGTTAGAGAAATAAGTGGCAAAGAGGAAATAAAGATCAACTACGATGACCTGAAAAGTGCACTTCTAAATTAAATTTTATCATTGTCCAATATACACTTTTTTTATAGATGTCTTTCAATGCTATGAGGAAATAACTATACCATAATATATATAGTTTTCGTACAGATAAAGATTGTAGGTGTGTTATCAGCTTAATTAGGTCTCCAATAATGTATTATTATGTTACCGTAAAAATCCATAATCCGTTAAAATCTGAATTCACTTACGTTAAAACTAGAATGGTTAATTAGACGTAAAATCGAAAAACCTATACAATTATAGACCTCATTTCGCACCGTAAACTAGGGGCGAAGGGGATTGGATCTCGCTACGCGTGGAAAGTCGAAAACCCATGCAAAACAGTACAATTATAGACCGCGTTTTAACTAAATTTATAACTAGTTTTAACTAGTAAAATCGGATTTTAACGATTATGATTATTATTTTGACAGTAACACAATATAATTGGTGTTGCAGGAACAATACATGAGAAAATCATTATAATTGTATCCATATAGCAATTACCCGCACTGAAAGGTAGGGACAAACATATAGATCACTTCCAGAATAGTATGATTCTTATAATTTGTATAGATGGTGCAAAATAAGATTAATATTCAATTGTAGCAACTCTAAATTTTTCTCTCTGTGTGTTATAGAATTCAATTGTTAATATTTAAACGTAAAAAAAATTAATAAGTAAATAAATATTTATTCATTTCGTGCCTTTCGACTTTGAAAAGTTTTATAAAAATTATTCTTAACTCACGGCACTGTTTGATCGAAATTATGATCATTTAAATTAAATTATATAAATTATATAAAGAAGTTGATGCATTTTAGGCGAATTGAGAAGCACGCGGGGAACGTTGGTCACTTTTTTTCTTACTCAATTTTACTTGCTCAATCCGAAAATCATAGTTAAAGTTGTCTTACTATCCGGAAAAAAAAATATTTTTTTACATTTTAAGCAGAAAAAGTTACAGTTGATTTTATTACTTTGTTAAATCATGTTTGCAAATTTCTCTTTATTTTTATACATAAGAATATATTTTGATGTTACCTATGTCTTCATTTTTTCTCATCAGGACTTGAAAAACTAGTTACCTTAAGTTATATATATATATTTTTTTTTTTGGTTTTTGCAATGAAATATATCAAAAAGTAAAAAGATGAGGAAAAATATTTCAGGTAAAAGTTATACGGCCTGAAGGAGAACAAATGATAAAAATAATTTTCAAAAAAAAATCAATTTTTTAAGATCACATAAAGAGTATCTCCATTTTTTTGGAATTATATAATTTTTTTACATAGTGTAATTCCTTTTATTATTGTGTACATAAAAGTATTAAAGATAAAGCTATCGAAAATTCAATAGTTTACGAGATATTTTATATTTTATCATGCCATATTTCGACATAAAATATAAAATATTTTTATATGAAATATATCATAAATAATTATTGAAAAATTGATTTTTTTCGAAAATTATTTTTACCATTTGTCCCCCTTTAGATCGTTTAACTTTTACTTGAAACATTTCCCGTATCTTTTATACTTTTCGAGATATTTCGATGCAAAAGTTAAAATGTATACATAACTCACTTAAGGTATTTTACAGATTCTCAATATTTCCCGGTTAACTAGGACAACTTTAACTACGATTTTCGGATTTAGCAAGTAAATTTGAATAAGAAAAAAGGAATCCAACGTTCCTCGCGTGCTTTCAAAATCGCCTAAAATGCATCAACTCCTTTAAACATAATTTATATAAAATTCGGTAACAACACAGCTATTACATTATTATTACAACTATTATTTTTCAATTATTATTAATATATATTATATTGTTATTTTAGAATAGTCTAGAGCCTTTTTTAATATAAAAAATTGCTCAATTGATAAAATAAGTAAAAATTTTGTCAATGCTTGATAAAAATTACTTAAAACGCACATCTTTCTAATAAAATATCTCTTAATTTCTTTATCCAGCATTTATTATACATAAATAAAATCGTTCTAGTTGATATTATATATAAATCTAATCGTTGATATTATATATTGCATTAATTAATCATGAACACAAAAAATAAGACTTTCTTAATCGAAAGATTTTTCTTCTATTTTCAGAACTCTATTTAACAATTTTCGTGTTTAATTAAAATAAAACGAAGCTTTAGCTTGAAATAAATTTGTCTGATACGATGATCACGTTCACTGTTCAACTCAACACGAATACACGTGCGTCAAATATGTGCTCCAATATATGCGTCAGCATGTGCGTCAGACATGTGCGACAGTTATGCAGAGGTGTTCAGAGTGCTAACCTTTGTTTCACGATAAGAAAACAGGCATGATAATCCTTCGAAAGCTGTACATACACGCGGTATTGAGAGTATAGACTAGGCCTTCCACTAACTGTCTTTCTTCTCGTGGACTCATATAAAGTGTTTTACACTGCCATTAGCGTCTCAAATAGCGCATTTGGAGGGATGAAAAAGCAGTCGTGAGAACGAGGAAAGCTGGCGAAATCGTGTCTCGAGAGGCACCGGCGAAGTGTATAATCTGTTGAAAGACGTTAACCACCTTCTATGATTCTTGAATATTTCAATCGTAATAGCGCTCGTTATCTTGATTGCCCGCTTTTTTTTTCGTGAATTCGTGATTCTACAATGTGCAGAATTACGCGAATCGCTATATAATCATATATGAATATACCAAGAGATTATAAACGGTGCGCATACGATCGATTTTCTCTACGTTTCCCGAAGAATGTGTCCGTAGTCGCTTAGCGGAGACAAGCGCAATCGAGATGATCCTCGTTGTTCTGTGGATCCTCGCGCTGTCATTCGGCAATGACGTAACCGCGTCATTTCGCGTCGACGACGTTATCGTGAGATTTATCGCCAACGCGACGCCCACTCTATTCCCACCTTCGAGAGTATCGCTACAACTGTGCAACAGCTATGGCAAGATTTTCGTATTTATGATTTTTATCTTGATTGTTTGTCGAAGAAAAGGAAGCGTTTGAAATTTTTGGCAATAAAATTAACTGTAATTAACTGCAAAAAACACTTTAATAGAGAAAGATATTCTTTTATATTAAATCA
>NW_012027380.1:41181-42323 GCF_000956235.1 Wasmannia auropunctata
TTACGGAAGCTTTGTACAAAAGTTTATAATTTTCCGATTATAATTGCTTTTAAAGAAAAAAATTTGAGTGGTTTTCGAGTTATAGAGATTCGAGTTATCGAGGTTCGACTGTATTAAAAAATTTTATCTCTCTCATACAAACGCGTAAATTAAAACATTTGTTATTTCGCGATCGTACAGATTAAGTTATTTTTATTTCAACATTCAACATAAGAATAAAATTTCTGTACTCTTCCAGGATATTCGTACGAGCCGTACAGAGTTTCGTCCCGAATCGTTACTCTTATGTTACTGTTGACCTCGCTAAGCCTTTATGCGGCTTATACAGCGAATATCGTGGGTTTGCTGCAGTCTACTACAGATTCCATCAAAACTCTATCGGATCTCCTGAACAGTCCTTTAAAGCTGGGCGTGATGGATGTAATATATAACAGACATTATTTCAAGGTTGGTAGACCGAAATCGCGTAAATTAATAATACGAAAACTTTTATTATATACAGGGTTGGAAAGTAACTCGTTATTTGTAACAAAGTTACTGTTAGAGTTTTTTTTCAATAACTGCAACTTAACTTCGTTATTTTCTTTTCATGTGTAACTATATATAACTTAACTTAGATTTTTAAAGTAAGCAGTAACTAATTTAATAATTACTCTTACAGTTACTTTATATATATCAAATCATTCAAATCATCATTTTCATGGATCAAAATTATGCAACACTTTCGCTCAATCACCTAATCGTAATGTGATTGTAATTATGCGAAATATTTAAATATGCGAATTACTTTCCTTTTTTAAATAAAATTATATAATATGTAAATGTAAATCTTTTTTTATAATGCTAATATTGTTCTATTAAAAGTAACTAAAAGTAACGATTCGTTACTTTTTGAGTAACTGTAACTGTAACATGTTACTTTTCAGAGTTGGTGACTTGTAACGATAAGTTACTTTTTGAGAGACAAAAACTGCAACTGTAACTAGTTACTTTTACAAAGTCACTTTCCCAACTCTGATTATATATAATTTATTGTCAAATACCTCGGGACTTATACGGTGTAAAAATTACAAATAGTAGAAGAAAATTGCAAAAAATAAATAAGTTCTTTATGGAATGGCAGAGATCGGAAGAGCACACGT
>NW_012027380.1:42343-43944 GCF_000956235.1 Wasmannia auropunctata
TATCGGATTCACAGAATGTTACTTCGCGCTGGTCACAATGGGCTACGGGGTACTCTTCTCGGTAATGGTGTTGGCGTTCGAGTTATTGTGGCACAAGAGGTAAGATTTAAGAGAGAGACGTTGTTATCATGCTTTGCGCTATATTTATTATACTTTCTTTCGTAGGCAAACTATGCACGCGACAAAAGAAATGTCAAATGCAGAAACTAATATTGTAGAAACGTCAAATGCAGAAACTGATATTGTAGAAATGTCAAATGCAGAAACTAATATTGTAGAATACCTGGATTAAATGACTGCAGAAATGTATATTAGTTCAAAAGAAATCAAATGACACCTGACTTTCCCTGAGGCTTCTACTGCACTAAATGTCCGATTACATTGTGAATTGTATTAAAAATTTCAAGAAAGTTTCTTGTTATTCTGTTAGATGTTTTGCATCCTTTGCAGTTAGCAATAAACGTACGTGAATTATAAGTATACAGTTTAATGTGTCCGTCATTTCATATAAAATAATTATCAAACATATATTATTCCTTTAATAAAATTTTAATAGTCTCCTTTTATGTACAAAACACTGTACGAAATAGATTACTTATAATATAAATGCGTACAATGTGATTAATGAATCTTTCGAACCTTCTTTTATGATTAACTTACGTACAATAAAATTAATTACTTACAATAAATAAATTTTACGAGTTACAATAATTCAGTTAAAATCAGCCGCAATAAAGACTTTAAGTTAATACTATATTACAGATTAGTCTATTTATCATTATCATATAAAATATCTTTTGAAGATATGAAAAAAGTTAGAGAAAAATATTATTTGGAAGGAGCAAACACAGACAAAAAGTTTTTCTGAAAATCATATTTTTGAGATTTTAAAGTTCTCGCTATTTTATAAGCTAATAATTTACACATACAAACTACAGTTTGTAAACTATATTATACATTATTCTGGCATATTTTGATATAAAATATAAAAGACTTTGTAATTAAGGAGTGACTTTTTGATAATCAAACCTTAAAACTTTTACACAATAAGATAAATTAATTGATATAAAGAAGACATAAAGTCGCTTTTTCAAAAAATATGTAATTGTATAATTTTATATTTATTAAATAATATTTTTCTCTATTTTTTTCTTTAAGTCTTATCATATCTTTAAATAGTAACAATAGACCACTTTGTATGCAGAAACATATACAAAAAAATTTCATTCAAATTACACAACAGAACAGTTGGTTCAAATATTTTTTAACCCAAAGGTATAACAAAATATATACAGTAATTATAAAAAAAAATCTATGCGGCTAATTTTAGATCTATTCTTTTTAGTTGTACCTCCCCGTAATCTCTGTCACGCGTATGCTTAATACTTAATTATGTATTTATCTCATTTTGAGTGCACAGCACAAGTATGTAATGTATCTGTAAAGAATAAATCTTTCGACTGTAAGCAACTATTGACATATACAGATAGACGTTAAACGCGCGCCGGTAAGAAGTGCTCGTAATAATTCTTCGTGAAATCTACCATGAGATCCAGCGTGCACTCGGGTAGCTCTTCAACGCACGTCGCCGGACTGCCAGC
>NW_012027380.1:52990-56310 GCF_000956235.1 Wasmannia auropunctata
TATGGCAAGATTTTCGTATTTATGATTTTTATCTTGATTGTTTGTCGAGGAAAAGGAAGCGTTTGAAATTTTTGGCAATAAAATTAACTGTAATTAACTGCAAAAAATACGTTTAGAGAAAGATATTCTTCTATATTAAATCATAACACAAGAAAGGAAAGTCGACCAATCTAATTAAGTACAAATGTGTAAATCTGGAATAATTATCTCAATAAATGTTTCTTGACAAATTTATACATTAACGCAAGATAAATGTTTCGACACATTTCAAATTCTCGCTTCCTACCCTTTCCTTTTTTTTTTTTTCGTTAAATTAATGACGAAAAAACACAATTCATAGGCACGTAAAAGAAAAAAATTCTCAAGGGATAAAAATATAGATAAATATATTTTAACTCTAATTAATATCCAGTAGACCCGAACATTATAAATATTTTTTGCTTCAAAAAAGTGTAAAAAATTATTTATAACAAATGTTCCTCACAACCTCACATGATTTTACATTACGTAATCATATTCCACATATTTTGAATTTTAAAATAAAACAAAATAATTGTTCAATTACGTTAACCTTAAGCAGAGATATTATAAAAGTTTTGTAGCTCCGCGAATATCAGTTAAGGAAATTTTGGAGCAAATACAAATATCAATTAAGGATAGTTAATTATCCATTCATCAACTGGTCTTCGTATCTTCTTTTTTCAAGATACAAATAAAGGTCTATAATGAGCTTCTGTCTTTAAGACAGAAAAAAGGTCTACAATGGGCAAATTTTCAAGATATTTTATGTTCTTGAAAGGTTAAAACTTCGTCGAATAAGAGATCTTTTCCATGAATGGCTGTAGATATTCCTTTTTAAAAATTACTTAGCTAAATTTTTAATTTCCCTTTTTGATCTTTCAAGAGTCAGTTTCTCTTTGACATACAGCATATATAATCTTATATTTTTTCTATACTTTGCCCACCATTCAAGTAGACCTATCCATTTCATGACTCATCACTGAACAATGAAGTAAGTAAATTATTTGTTTTATACAATACATATGAAACATCTAATACAAAACACTGGCTTATGTCAAAAACTGAACCCAGCAGGCAAAAATATTTCAGACAAAAGATGTGTGATCTGAAAGGGGATACATAATATTAAAATCAATAATAATAATTTATATAATATTTACATAATTTTTTACATAATATAAATCAACTAATTATTTATTCCTCAATTATATTGCATATATTATAAAAATACTGAAGTTACGAGTATCAAAAATCAATAAGGTACGAAAAAATTGCATATTTTATTCTGACATATATTGACATAAAATATAAAATATCTCGTAAATTATTTATTTTTTGGTGTACTTTAACATTTTTATGCACAAAATAATGAAATAAATCAATTAATATAAAGAAAACACATAGTGGCTTAAAAACAAAGGAATTATGTAATACTTATGGAATTATGCATACAATATGCAACTACATCTTATTTTAAAAACAACTATGTGTTTTTTTAACGTTAATTGATTCATCTTATTATTCTGTGCAAAAAGTATTAAGATATAATTACAAATAAATAAATAATTTTTGAAATGTTTTATACTTTGACACGTTTTGACATGAAACATAAAATATCTTGTAAACTACTATTTTTTTATAACTCTACTCAATACTTTTATACACAAAGGACTTATATTATGTAAAAAAATCATATAATTCTACATATTTAAAATAAAAAGTGGCGACGATTTTATGTAATAAAAATTGATTTTTTTTTTAAATTAATTTTATCTCCTTTAGACTATACAATTTTGGGCTAAAACATTGTTGTCGTTCAATTTCAGTTTTATCAACATATTTCGGTATTTTATTTTAAGTGCCATATCGACTGCATTCAAGGTGTGCGCTATCAGCACTATTATGTTATTATACTTTTATCAATTAATAGACGTAAAACAAGGACAAAATAGTGTAATAGCGCTGACGAACGCAACCGCTCTCTGTGGTACCATCATTTTTTAAAGTTATTTTATTTGAAGAAGCAGTACAAAAAATTATAGAAAAAAGGAAATCTTCAACGGCAATGCTGATAAAAAAAATTGTTCAGCGTACAGTCAAGCGTACAGTCAAGCGGAATTCGTCCACAGTTGACAACGTGTTGTTTAATCGTGTTTATTAACATATAAACTTAAAATAAAATAAATATCGATTTACTCTATTTAGACTGTTCTTGATAAACAAAATTTGCTGTCACATTATATACACCCACGGTAATCGATTCTGTCCCGCGGAAATTTTCAAAAACTCAGAAGTGATCACTTTTCTACAATAATGCCCACAGTCTATGCACGAATTTGTTTCGTTAATTGTGCATAGATTATGAGTATTAATGTAAAAAAGTGGTCGCTTCCGAGCTTGTAAAAATGTCCGAGGGACGGAATCGATTACCGTGGGTGTACATCGAACTATCAATTCTCGTTCTGTACATAATTATTACTTACTTGTATATATAATATAATTAATAAATATGTATATATATATGTATGTATATACATATATGTATATATCAAATACAAATCTACATTTACGTGTGCATGAATGTGTCCTGGACTATACCTAGAATTTCTTAATTTTTTTATATTATTTTATTTTTTATATTTCTTAATTCTTTTGTAATACAATTTCAATTTATTTATTTATTTCTATTTTTTTTCTATTTCTTTATTTATTAATGATGCATAAAAAATGTTAGGAGTCAAATTAAATATAATATCATTTTGCAGATGACACAATCAAATTATCAAGAATATTGTCGAGCAACTACTTATCGCATAACATTCGTAATTTCTACGAAGAATTAGACCCAAAGATTTACAATTATTTAGAACATCAAAACCTGTATGTGTTGAATTTGGATTGCGATTACGCGATTGATATTTTACGACAGGTAACATATGTGTTTATATCTGTCATAAGCACATTATAGATAAAAGTATAAGCAGTCAAACATATTGTTTATAAATCTCGGAATAAAATGTGATTAAAAAAATAAAGAGATCTTTCTTTATATTTCGCTGATATTTTAACTGATGAGATTCATAAACAATTTTCGTTGTTATGTTTTGAATCAATCTTTCAATTATTTATCACGATCGATATCTTATATATGCAACAACAGGCACATTCCAAAAGAATGTTCGTCGCCCCGATGAAGTGGCTGCTTTTTCAAGATCGAAAAACGGTGATGGATAACGCCAATTTAACTTCTACATATGACAATTCTATACTGGATATTTTTGAGGATTTGGCGATCTATC
>NW_012027381.1:0-1873 GCF_000956235.1 Wasmannia auropunctata
AGATGTGTATAAGAGACAGATCTTTACCTTTAATTTGCGTGCTCGATCAGCATTGTGCGATTTTTTTTCACCGAGTTATTCAATATGAAAGCAAAAATGGTCCTTTTCACTTTAATGTTGAATAACTTTCGCATAATGCTCATCGAGTACACAAATTAAAGGTAAAGATTCACGCTTTCGAACGCTATCGCGATATTATCGAACGTAAGTCGCATTTATATGCGAATTTTATTTTACTTTCTGGAACTTTGCAAAGTTCGTAAAAAAGATCTGTCAAATATCAAAATTCTCTCCAAAATTTGAAAGGTTCCATCATCCGAATTAAAAATCGCACATAAATGAAGTTTACATTTTTCGAAAGCGTGAACCTTTAGCTTTAATTTGAGCACTCGATGAGTATTGTGCGATTTTTTTTCATCGAGTTATTCAACATTGAAATGAAAAGGACCATTTTTGCTTTCGTATTGAATAACTCGGTGAAAAAAAATCGCACAATGCACATCGAGTACGCAAATTAAAGGTAAAGATTCATTCTTTCGAACGCTGTAAGTCACATTTGTATGCGATTTTAATTATAAGTTTTTAAATATCTTTTCAGTGTCCGGACAATGCAGGCTCTTCATATTATAATTATAAACACAGTCATAGTATATAGTATTGCTTGGAATTTGCGACGCAAATTGTATGTTTACCTTTGTGGATATTGGAGGATATGGCCGTCGAAGTAACAGTGGGATTTTTGGAAATTCTGTAATAGGTCAAAAATTCAACAATGGTGAAATGAATTTACCAAAATCAGAGCCTCTTATAATAGATGGAACACCTTTACCCTATGTGCTCGTAGAGGACGAAGCATTTCAGTTAACTGAATATTTACTTCGTCCGTATCCAGGAAAAGGCGGTTTAAATGAAGAACGAATAATTTATAATTATCGTCTTAGCCGAGCCAGAAGAACAATCGAAAATACCTTTGGTATTTTGATTAGTCGTTGGAGAATTTTAAAACAACCTTATAATTTGTACAGTGAACAAAGCAATGAAAATAGTACAAGCTATAGTATATCTTCATAATTTTCTTCGTAAGCAAGATGTTGGAATAAACCAATACGTTAATGAAACCCTTGTTGATCGCGACAACTCTTCTGGGTTTATTCCTGGTTTTTGGAGAGAAGACATCGAAAATAGTGCGTTGAGAAATCTGACATGTGGTAGTAATAATAGTACACGTAACGCAATTAAAATTCATGATAAATTCTGTAACTTTTTTAACAATGAAGGAGTTGTACCATAGCAGTATAATTATGCTAATTAAAAAGTAAAATTATTGAAGAGATATTAATAAATATTCCTTTAGTTATGTTACTTTTTAGTTATTAATCCAAGATAATGGTTTTTGTATTCTCAATTCGTAAGTTTTATTTAAATATTTTTAGATTTTCCATATGTAAATTATGTAATAAAAGTATTAATTCTCAATAATATTAATATTTAATTTTATTACTTAATAGTTAATTTTACATATAAATATTATAATATAATAACAAAAATAATATATTATAATATAAATATATAAAATTCAAGAAAAACTAAAAAAAATTTTAAATTATAACACATTTCTTCTTAGAACACTTATAGAAGAAGAATCTTTATTACTTCTAGCTTTTACAAAAACCATAGAAGGGACTTGGTTTACAATTTACTTATCCACACTCATTTATCCATTTCCTTCTATTTTGGCCTTTTAAATCTAAATCATTCACCTACCAAACCCATCATCGTGCTTATACTAGCCTTCCTATTTCTATCCTAATTTGTTCTATATTTTCAAAATTTCCTACCTTAACCAACTGAGCTCTTGTCCCCTCCAGCGTTC
>NW_012027381.1:1893-3029 GCF_000956235.1 Wasmannia auropunctata
CTCCAGTATGTTATATATCTCACTGTTATAAACACAGTCATAGTATAGTATTGTTTGGAATTTGCGACGCAAATTATATGTTTACCTTTGTGGATATTGGAGGATATGGCCGTCGAAGTGACGGTGGAATTTTTAGAGATTCTGTAATAGGTCAAAATTCAACAATGGTGAAATGAATTTACCAAAATCAGAGCCTCTTATAATAGATGGAACACCTTTACCCTATGTGCTCGTAGGAGATGAAACATTTCAGTTAACTGAATATTTACTTCGTCTGTACCCAGGAAAAGGCGGTTTAAATGAAGAACGAATAATTTATAATTATCGTCTTAGCTGAGCCAGAAGAACAATTGAAAATGTTTGGTATTTTGGTTAGTCGTTGGAGAATTTTAAAATGACCTATGATTTGTACAGTGAACAAAGCAATAAAAATAGTACAAGCTATAGTATGTCTTCATAATTTCCTTCGTAAGCAAGATATTGGAATAAACCAATACATTAATGAAACCCTTGTTGATCACGACAACTCTTTTGAGTTTATTCCTGGTTCTTGGAGAGAAGACATCGAAAATAGTGCGTTGAGAAATCTGACAACATGTGGTAGTAACAATAGTACACGTAACGCAATTAAAATTCGTGATGAATTCTGTAATTTTTTTAACAATGAAGGAGTACCATGGCAGTATAATTATGCTAATTAAAAAGTAAAATTATTGAAGAGATTAATAAATATTCCTTTAGTTATGTTACTTTTTAGTTATTAATCCAAGATAATGAATTTTGTATTCTTAATTCGTTAATAAGTTTTATTTAAATATTTTTAGATTTTCCACGTAAATTATGTAGGTAATAAAAGTATTAATTCTCAATAATATTAATATTTCATTTTATTACTTAATAATTATTTTTACATATAAATATTATAATATGATAAAAAAAAAATATATTATATATATACAGGGTGTCCCGTAATGACCGGACTAACGCTTAAGGGTAGATTCCTGAGATCATTTTAAGACAAAAGTTCTAATACCAAAATGTTGAGACTATAATAGTTTTTGAATTATAAACGTTTAAAGTTAACTAATCAGATCGTCTAAAGTTGGCGCGCTCAGGTACGGCACGCGCAACTCCTA
>NW_012027381.1:11301-14671 GCF_000956235.1 Wasmannia auropunctata
AGGGATGACGAGGATACGGAGATAAATGTAAAATGACTGTGATGTAAAAGACTGCGATGTAAAACTAGGTTAAGGTATAGGTTAAGGTATAGGCTTAAGGTATGGATGGATGAATGTGGTTAAGAACTTATGTAAACCAAGTCCCTTCTTGGCATATGTAAAATGCTGAAGTAAATAAATTCTATTCTATTCTACTTCTACCTTTAAGATAAAAAGGCTCTTCGATTAATTGTTCGGTATTATTAATATTACTGCGTCTGACAATTGTTGTACCATCGTCTGTGAAGTACAAAGAAAATTAACATTTATTTTATCAAATGTACAAAGAAAATAAATATATCTATATACTACATACCTGCTAATGGATAAAAATATAAAGTTTGAGGATCAACAATATAAGAATTATATCCTTCTAAACAATTATGATTTTTAATATTTTCTTTTTCACATATCTCCTCACAAACTCTACACGTTTGAACCAACTCATAATTCTAAAATATAAAAAATAATATATAATTAATATATGTATCAAAATGTATTGACTGCTTGTTGGCTAGAACATACCACAAATTTAAAGATGTATCACTCATAGTCCATGTAAAAAGTTTAAAATTGAAGACATATTAACTTGAATTAATAATTAAATTGGTTACTCTATATTAATATTCGAAAATAGATAAAGATTTGAATAATAAAAATTAAAAATTGAGGTTATATTGATTTGAAATTATGTTAATTACTCAAGCAAAACAACAAGTCATCATAACATCAAAATGTCATCAAAATGACGTTAAAATGATTATTAAAAATCACTTTTCGATCAGCTATGAGTTAATTTAACGTTATTTTGACAATATCACAACCTGTTGTTCTGGTTGAGTATCTTAATTTGTAAGAATAACTTTTTTCACTTAAATAATTAATATATATATATATTCTTAAGTTATTAATATCGTTAAATTATATTAATAAGTTATTATTAGAGAGATAACACCTCATATATACTTATACTTGATATACCTATGTTATTGTATTTTGTTTTTATAATGGAAAAATGATTTTGGAGTAATTACTAAACTCATTAGTAATTACTCCATTAAATAATATTTTACTCACTTCATCATTAAATTCCATTTTGCCGCTTCTATCACCGCTTGTTGTGACTAGTTCTGACGCTAGAAGTTGATTTCAATCCAACTTCTTCTCCTTGACGCTGCATCAAAGAATATGATCACGTGACACACTTGACGCTGTTTTCAGCGTCTCATGAAATCGTACCTTAATGTGATTGGACAATCTTCAATCTCAATCTTAATCTCAATCTTAATCTCAATCTCCAATGCGTAGTCTGATACCGGCTTAAGAGTGTGCTATCAGAACCGGTATTCCGGAAGTGGCCGTTTAATAGGAAATTACGATTTTCGTCTTTCGCCGCTTACTTCTCGGGAAACTGAGTAACAATCAGTCTGGCATCCTATATCACAAAGGAATTTTCGCTACGAATGTTACGAAGAGAGGCCATTTTGAGAACACGCAACAACGACGTGAACATATCGTGGGATTACTGTTGTTGCTACAAGACCACTCCGTGGAATCTACCTTTTACTACCTAAGAATAACAAGACAAGACGATTTGAGGCTGTTGTCCGCTGTCCAGGATTTCGACCGGTGAGTCTTCCCGCATTCAAAGCTCAATTATATAACCTTCATTCTGTGATCATTTTTTTTCAAGATATTGTGTCTCATCTTCTCTTGCAAGTTTATTCTCGGATCAATTCTCATATCTTTATGAAATAAAGTATTTAGCAGACGGTTGAACCTTGGAATTTGATCTGAGTGTTGTCACGTGCTCCCGTGAGAGAAGTAATTCGCGCGAGCACGGATCAAACAATAGGGAGGAAATCATACCCGATTTCGGGAGGGAAGGTGTCAGCCCTCCGGATTTCGTCCCTTCGGCGACCGACAAGGAGCAACCACGCAAAATGTTGGGCGCCAGACGCGCTCGGCGGCACGTCACTCGCGAAACGCGACGATCAAGCGAGGTGTAATTGCTCGCAACGATACCCGAAATTCGCGAACGAACGCTGCTCCCCAAGATCGATCGCGCGAGGGCCGGCCGGTTCTACCTAACGGTAGAGGGGCAGGGCGGAACTAAGGGCGAACTAGGCGACGGACGGTGCGGGCCGGGCGAAAGAATTCGTACTCCAGTTTTAGAAAATAACAATGCTGTTTATTAGCCGCGTAGCAAGACGGTAAGAAATAGCGGGAATTAATACCCAGTTCGGTAATAACAAAAAAAGAATAGGAAAAAAACAATTCGCGTGGCGTTATTAAACGCAGGTAATCAGGCAGCGCGATAAGTTCCGGCGTAACAAAAAAAGAAGAAAGAAAAGAGACAGTTCAAGAGATTCGGCCGGTAAATAGGAATGCAATTAGAGTCAGAAACGGCGCGATAGTACAATGAAAAACGAGGCTCGGCACGATGCGAATACCGAGGTCTAACGACAGTCAACAATATCGATCTTAAGTTCGCACGCCGGACGCGCCAACGGAGGCGAAAAACAAATATAAGATTACTTAAGCCGAACGCGACGGACATTCATACGGAAACGAAACAGATAGAAAATTGCTTACGCTGATACGCAATGAAATCGCACGCAATATCACAAGACAACGCGACGAAAGACACTCGCGCACTCGTGCGCGAGGGCTTTGCGGCGAACTCTCGGCGACGATCTCCGGGTGGCTCGATACGCGACTCGCGACACTCCTGATCGCTCACGGCAGATCCCTGTGGGAATCCTCGCACTTGGGGACGGGCGCCAGCAACCAACGACTACGAACCGCGCGTCGCCAACGGGGCGCACGCGACGTGACTTGAACACAAAAATGGCGCTTTCGTCCGCAGAGTGCAAATGGGCTCCGCGATCCGCCCGTGACTTTACCACGCTTGGAGATAGAGGTTCACCTCACCGGCACGATCTCCATGTCGTCCCTGCGAACTCCTCCTGACCGACAGCCGCTCGTCCTTCTCTCTCTCGCTCTCGTAAATCGTTCTCGCTCGCCGGTCCGCTCGCTCGGGATCGCGTTCGCTCGCTCGCAATGGTCGCACGCAAAAGCGGCGTAGATCGCGTTCGATCCGCGATCGATGCCTTCACCCTCAGCTCGGGGGTGCGCAACACAGCGGCGCAGTCGGCCGCGACCAATCACGGCGCCGCGGGGGTCCTGCCGCGGCACAGGCGCAATCAGGTGACTCTGCATGCGGGCGCCTCGCGCCCGCGCGAGGTCGCCCTATATCCGGGATGTGGCGCGTGGTATTAGATGGGCGCGTCCTTCGCCCTTGAATTCCGGGACGAGTTGGCTATCTCGC
>NW_012027381.1:14691-15829 GCF_000956235.1 Wasmannia auropunctata
GTGCCCGGTGCGTGTCCCCTTGGCTCCGGCGCCAGGTCGCCCGTACTCCAACTCCCTTCCGCTATCGATGGCCTTGAGTCCTCTCCGCTGACGCTCCGTTGGTCCGGTGAGGTGCCGCGGTACATATAAGAGGTTCAATGAAAATTAATAAAAAGCACGCGTTTAAATCCGGGCCTCCCGGAGATCTCGGTCTCGCTCTCACGATGCGGCTGCCGGCCCGGCAAAAAGGGCGCGAACCCGCGCCTTGTGACGGCGGCGGAACGCTGCCTCACCGCAGCGGACTGCAGCGTCACAGTGTATAATGAGTTAATTTATACACTTTTCTTCTATTCTCTTTGTTCGTTTTATAACATTTTTAATTTGATAATCTTTCTATGACATATGTTATTCAATGATACTTTTCTCTTTACATCAATCTTTGAATGTTCCAGCTATTATAATATTTTACGTTTCATATTAATTTTCATTGTTTTGTCTAACTCTTTCACTCCATTTTCTGTGTTCTATCTATTCATGTTTGCATCTCTTATATTATAAGTGTTTCCTATATCTTGTTACATATTATATTTTATGTTTATCTATGCTACATAATTCGCTTTGCGTTATACGTTACGCTATTTATTATGACTCTTATATTTATCGTATTATATTCTTATATATCTACTGCGACCGCACGCGTAGGTGCGAGGCAATACAGTCGGGAGTTCACACGTCCGGATCGGGCAGAGTTTCGCGCCCCGATCGGAGACACACGTAATTTAGATGTCACAATAATCGTCTCCGCGGATGTAAGCGGGGTTTGGACGCCAGGCCCGCGTGAGCGAACCAAAGTTTATAGTATTTGAGCTATCTCCGACGCGATCTTCGACGCACAGCCCGATAGGCCGACGTAATTTAGATTCTCGCGAAAAGTCCGGACGGGCGAACGACGACGGCGCGGAAGGCCGGCTAACCAGCTCCGACAATGGTAGAGGGGCGGTTCGTTAGGTTTGAGGCTTAGAAGAGCGACAAGGAAAGAAAATAATTGCTCCTGTATTTAATAGTAATTAAGAGAACATGTATTTTCAATGGTCTCGCGGGGCGAGAGAATACAGAGGCGAGTACCTCGCGTGGTACTCGCGGGATGCGCGGGACGGAA
>NW_012027381.1:16887-18393 GCF_000956235.1 Wasmannia auropunctata
AGAGAACAGTAGTAAGAGGGCTCCGTGATGGAAGAATAGAAAGAGTAATTACGTGACCTGTGCTCCCGTCTTGCTCTGAGTATGCCTCGGTAGTCTCTCGTCCTTGGAGTCCTTGTTGCTTGGAGCCGGTGAGACGACGCTTTAATACAATCTCTTCCGAACAGTCGCTATCCCTTGCTTATTTCGGTCGGTGCAAGGCCTAACGGTTTAATCCTACTACAAAATGTTAGTCGCGGAACATGGCAAAATCGTAGATGCGCTCGCCCTCGAAAATCGGAGGACGCAGGATCCACTTAGCCGTTACGGTCGGGCTAATGAGCCCTTGTGACGGACGTTGTCGAAAAACGTCACGTCACACTACTTATATTCATTTCTTGTTGCATATCCAGACTTGATTAATTTCATTCTGTTTCAACCGTAATTATTAAGTTATAGACAGAGTGGAAAAAAAATCTTAGTCAAATAAAGACTAATTCAAACTAACTCTCAATTATACCCCTACTTAACTATGCCAAAATTTGAATATGCTATATATATAATACATTACATACAAATCATTGTCTGATTTGACAATTTTCAATTCATTTGATATAACTCTCCTATTTACCACATTATATTTTCGTATGTCTACTTTTATTCATTTCTCGTTGCATTCGCAGATTTAATTAATCCCATTGTGATCGAATCTCAATTATCGGGTGGTAATCAGAGCGAAAAGAAAATCTTAGCCAAACAAAGACTGATTTAAGCTAATTTCAATGATACCTCCCTTTATATATATCAAAATTTGAATATTCCATAAAATATTATACATTATATTCTAATCAATGTTTTGTTCGACCTTTTCAAACCACTTGTTTCTTTTGTATTCCATATAAACATGTTTATCTCTCTTATATTATAAGTATTTCTTAGACTTTTGTTATATAAGATACTATATGTTCAGTTATTCAATAATACTACTCGCTTTAAATTACATCATTCATTATATATTATATTTTTCCTATTTAATACACTATATTTTTGCATATTTATGTATATTGATTTCACGCCGTATATCTAGACTTGTTTAATTCCATGCTAATTCTGTCTCAAAGTACAAGTTGCGGACAGACTGAAGAAAAATCTTAGTTAATTTAAGACTAATATAAATTGCTTTAACCTCAAATTGAGCCTGATTTTACGTAGGTTTAATAAACTAAATTATTTTATTTTTATTATTTTTTCTTTCATAGTTTTCGTTATCTACTATTTTTTAAGATTACCCAAATTATTCTTAAGATAAGTGTTACTTATTTAAATCTACCTCCTTTAATAAATTTGTTTTGGATTAGTTATTTTGAATAAAACGCCGTATATTAACATATACTTTGTTATACTACCTCTTTCTGTAAGGCCCTTAGTTCTTTCGGGCTTTAACACCTCCTTATATAATTGTTTATTTTCTTTAGATATATATCAAATGGTTTTTTATTCTTTTGTGTGCGTGCGTGCGTGCGTGCGGGC
>NW_012027381.1:27256-30858 GCF_000956235.1 Wasmannia auropunctata
TGTGAAGATTCCCCGGGGAAGAGGAGTCGTGAGTTGGTCAAATTGTGAAACCAACGACTCTAATGTTCGATGGTTGCCGTAATTAAAATAAAACCGGGGACGTGGTGCCGGTATTTCGTCGACAATTTCACAAAGGGAGAAATCAGATGAGGTGGAGGGTGCGGGGGAGGGAGGATCCTCTATAATTTGCACCTCGTCATCATTGGTGGAAGGAGTGGAAGATGGCGAGGTTTCAAACTGTTATTCGTTTCGGAAACGAGCGTGGGGAGATGGAGGAGAGAGAGGATTCCCATCGGAATCATAGATGGAGATTGCTGGAGATCCGGGAATTAATAGATTTTTATAAGGAGAAGGTGGGGTTAACCAATCTCCTATGTCGGGAAAATTATAAGGAGGAGAAGACCCGAGAGAGGGAGAACGAATTGGAGGCGAAGGGTTAGAATGCGGAGGGGTATCAGGAAAGATTCTCTGCGTTGGAGCAGAGGAGGAAGAAGAGGGCGGTGGGAAAACTTGAGATGAAGGTGACTTTTCTGGGGATGGAGATCGGGGGTTGGAATTTGCGCTAATTAGGCCCGCGTGTTCCGCATCTTGGAGGGTCCGGCGCCACTCCTCAAAGGCTTAGTCAAGTAATTGTCGCGCATTTCTCCGGACTTGCTGGCGGGATCGCTTAGGTTGACGGCTCCGCGAAACAGTCGGGCGAGTGAACCTCGGTTGTTTACTATAAAGAGTATAAGATTGTACCGAAACCGAGAAGGGGACGCGAAGTGGCAACGAAAGATTTTATGACTTACTGATTTGAAAACTGGTGTCTAGCTGGGGTTGCAGTTCCAAAGGCCGCTTGGCTATTCAAGTCGTCTGCTCAAAGGGTCAATCGGCGGGGTCAGGCGGTCAGTCTGATCACTTCAACTTAAACGCGCACTGACTCTAAAGAGTTGATTTTTGATGGACGTCAGAGCGATTAAATAGACTCAGGATTAAGAATGTCAAGTTCGGGAATGTCTCGGCTTATATAAGAAAACTCATGGGATGTGGGAGGTGGCAATTTGAGGGAAAAATGAATTTGGTTGGGAGATTCGATTCGGGATTACTCCGCCCGTTTTACAGTTATCAATTCTTAAAGCTATCCATTGATGAACCACCTCAGATGCGTTGCCGAATTTTAGGTTTCGCACCTTGTTATTGGTGGGTCCCTGATATGATTTTTATTTGGTAGGTTGTCTATTGGTTGTTGTATTTATTGGGCCAAATTTGTTTGATCCGACCGCGGCAAAATCAATGTTTATTCCGAACGTGAGATCTTGAATTTTTCACTGGGCTATCTTGTCCTTTGATAGGATTTTATGACTCAACATGTGGGCTGTTTATTATTCTATTCTATGGAATTTGGAGTTTTCCTTTCGGTTTTGTCATGAATTTAGCCCAAACATAATTTATTTGTTAGTCTTTTTTTTAAAAGGTACGTTCCGAACTTAGGTTTTTGTCGCGAGTAGATTATGTAATGTGAGATACAACTTATCTGTTTTTTGGTAATAAAGATCCCTCACGTTCGCTTCCATACTGTTTGCTTAAAGCGAATTCTTCCCAAGGAAATCGACAACGGTCAATTTCGTTGGGTCGAGGTATTTTGTTGATTAATAGCCGTTATTATATTTAAGAATTTACCTTATCGCGTGTTCACAAAACGAAGAAATCGTGGACTCCACCGGACGTAACATGACGAAATGTGAAATTTAAATTTAACACTGCCATGCCTAACTGTACTTGTCCATAATACCGATGCTTTTCTTTTAAGACAATATTTTCTTGTTTTTTCTGCAAACACTTATTTATTTGACTATTCACAGTGTTTTCAATGTTTGCAGTTTTTCTAACAAATGGGCACTTTATTTCTAATAAAGCAACTGGTTTGTCATGTTTAATTATAATTCCATCCAGTGAATAGGCTAACCATGGATTGAGTCTTGAGACAACCAGTCCAATTTCGACTACTTCAGCATTTGTACTTTTTGCAAAGACTCTGTGTGCTTCTGCTTCAGTCTTTTTTCCGTATTCAGTGAACTCCGTTTTAAAATTTTTTGGCTTTAAAATATTATCACATTTCTTGTTCCAGTCTGCATTTTTATTATTCCTGTACGTAAATAATTCATAACAAGTAGAACCTGTTATCCTATATCTTTTTTTTTGCATCCAAAAAGCGTACCAATCTTTAGTTTTTACACAAATCTCTTCAGCATTTTCACTGAGTTGATTAATCGTATTAATACAACATTCTTATATTTCACACACTGGTAATTTTGTTATTGCAGTTATCAATACGCTATCTTGAAATTCAAAAATAATTTTAATAATTTTGTTTTCAATACTATTAATTTTATTTTTGTTTTTCGTGCTCACTAGTGTGTGTCGTCCTGACCTTTAAACACACAAATTATGACATTTGTAAATTAAAATCATATTCAGTTAAAAAGACATTTTAAATTTAATTTTTAAAATATGTTTTCTACTCACACGTCTTTAGTTAAAGCAGAATCAGGTAGATCTTTGTATATAATATTTTTAATTGCAGTTTCTTGTACCAGAGAAAATGCAAGGACTTCCTCTCAACTGCTGTATGACAAGCGGCATCAGGTTTTTTAAATAATTCTTTTATTTATTTTTCAGTCTCTTCTCTCTTTTTATCTTTTATTTCTATTAATTTTAGAGCACTCTTAATTTGAATTTTTTTTGGAGGTTGTGAAGGAGAGAAACATTCATGCTGCGAAAGAGGAGCAGGATTATAATTTTGTAAAATCTCCTTGTGCTTTTTTTTCCATTCACATTCTTTATCAGTACATGATAAGACTTCTATTTTATTACTATTCCTAAAAAAAATACACAAAATTTTGGAACTAGCTAGAATAAATATAATAAATTATATTTCATTTTAAATTAGGTTAGATGTACTTACTGATAGCAGTACAGCAAAACAGCAATGATGTGCTTACATTTTTCTCCTAATCCCGCTTTGCAGGAACAGGTACATCATAATATACCTTTAGAACTTATATTTCCTATGATTTCATGTGGAATAAATCTTATATTTGATGTTTGTAAACACAGTGTTGTAAATGACATCTTGCCATCTGATTCTACATTTTTGCCACATTTAATTATGTGTCCAGCCTTTAAAATTGTCTCTCCTTCTACAAACTTCCTTTCTGAAGGATTTGCACCTGCCCACTCACAAATTTTACTAATAGTTAATAACATTTTGATACAAAACAAGTTATTTTTCTATACCTATAATGTTAACGGCACGCTCTTCGTTGCCATTTTGGTTAGCTATATATATTGACTCCATCCCCATATCAGATTCCAATATATATTGACTCCGCCCCCATGTCAGATCCCAATACCAACACGCGCAAGCGCGCGCGCACACACACGCACGCACGCACGCACGCACGCACGCACGCACGCACGCACGCACGCACGCACGCACGCACGCACGCACGCACGCACGCACGCACGCACGCACGCACGCACGCACGCACGCACGCACGCACGCACGCACGCACGCACGCACGCACGCACGCACGCAAGCAGCAGCAGCAGCAGCAGCA
>NW_012027382.1:0-840 GCF_000956235.1 Wasmannia auropunctata
TTTTGAATTGACAACAATATGGATTAGAATATAATGATTTCAGATTGGAAATAATCCGCAAAAGTAATATTAAAACCAATTATAATTGGTTCGGAATTAAAACCGATTACTTTTTAATCCGGGCACGGATTGAACCGATTAAAACCGATTAAAATCGATTAAAACGGATTACGTTTTAATCGGTTTTAATCGAACATTTTCAGCAAGGTTATGACTGTTCCGGAGACTTATATAAGTACTCTCATATGATGTATTATCCAATACTAATTTGTCAAAAACTTGTTGATCTAGTCTTTGGCCAATAACATCTTTTCCGATCATCTATTAGCCAAATCAATGGAACAGCAGCATATTTTTTCGTTTTTGCATTTAGAAACAATTTTTTTTTGTTTATGTTTAGAGGTATGACTTAATGTTCCTATGAATTTTTTACATCTTATACAATTATATGTTATTGTACTTTATGAACTTATAACTATTTGTACTTTATAAGCATAAACTTTTCAAAAGAACACTTTTAAACACTTTATTATTTTATTTATTATTGGATACTAATTCATATGTTCTATTTACATGTTCATTTTAATTACAATATTTGATTTGTGCTAAAATATTGGCAGCTGCGAGCATTTCAAGCGTTTGTTGTGCCCGGGGGTTGAGGGGCACAAAAGAGAATCCGACTCCGCGGGGGAACGGGACTTCACTTTATAATAAAATACTCCGACATTCAATATAAACTTTTAAGACAATATATATATTCTTTAATTCACGTTGGTTCACAGATTTGATTTCTTTTAACACCTTCACCTTATTTAAGACAAGTAGATTAAATTTTTACGA
>NW_012027382.1:1861-3061 GCF_000956235.1 Wasmannia auropunctata
TTTATTCGTCGCGTCCTGTCCGTGCGTGTATGTAGTCGTGCGATTTCGTTGAGTGCCGACTTGAGTAGGTTTTGGTTCGTTTTCTCGGGTAGCCGTCTCTGTGTATTGGTCCGTTTCGCGGGATTATTGTAGAGGTCATTTGTCGCGCCTCGGTGTGCGTAATAGTGGTGTCCGCGCCACTCCGATAGAGAATCTTCGTTATATTGTATTGTAATAGCGCGTGTGATTACGTCGCGTATCGGCGTAAGTAATTTTCTCTTTGTCTTTCGTCTCCGTATGCGCGTCCGTCGCGTAAACTCATGATTGAGATTATCGGTTATGATTGTTGTCGTTAGACCTCGGTACTCGCGTCGTACCGAGCCACGTTTTTCATTGTACTATCGCGCCGTTTCGGACTTCAATTGCGTTCCTAGTTACCGGCCGAATTTCTTGAACTGTTTCTTTTCCTTTGTTTTGTTACGCCGGAACTTATCGCGCCGTGTGACTACTTGCGTGTAATAACGTCGAATTATTCTCTTCTTTTCCGTTATATTTTTTTTGTTGTTACCGATCTGTACGTTATTTTCCGCCGTTTCTTACCGCCTTGCCACGCGGTTAATAAACGATCTTATTATTATTTATTTTTTCATTCTCTAATCTGGAGTACAGATTCTTTCGCCCGGCTCGCACCATCCTATCGTCCGTCGCCTAGTTCGCCTTTAGTTCCGCCCTGCCCCTCTACCATTAGGTAGAGCCGGTCGGCCCTCGCGCGATCGACCTTGGGGAGCAGCGTCCGTTCGTGGATTTCGGGTATCGTTGGGAGCAATTGCATTTCGTTTGTCGTGCTATTGCAGTAAATTCGCGTTTCGCGAGTGACGTGCCGCCGAGCACGTCTGGCGCCCAATTTTCGTGTCGCTGCTCCTTGTCGGTCGCCGGAGGGACACATCCTGGAGGGCTGTCATCCTCCCTCCCGAAATCTTATGCGATTTCCCTCTTATCGTTTTGATCCGTGCTCGCGCGAATTACCTATCTCACGGGAGCACGTGACAGTATATATGTATATACATATATGTATATATAACTGATTTTTTTAATCAGTCAAAATTCGCGATTTTATTGAAATCTCATTTTTTAAACAATAGAGCTTTTTAAATATATAATAAATAAAAGCAAAAATGTAAGATTATATTGAAAAGAATATATAACTCCTTTGTACAAAGT
>NW_012027382.1:3081-4439 GCF_000956235.1 Wasmannia auropunctata
AACTTGGAGTACGAATTCTTTTGCCCGCCCCGCGCCATCCCATCGCCCTTTTGCCTCGCCCTGCCCCTCTGCCATTAGGTAGAGCCGGCCGGCCCTCGTGCGATCGACTTCGGGAGCGGCTTTTGATGGTCGAGTGTCGTCGCGCGTAAGGACTTCGTTCGCGCTATCGCGTAATCATTATGTTTCGCGAGTGACGTGCCCTAGAGTACGTCTGGCGCCCAGTTTCGCGCCGCCGCTCCTCGTCGGTCGCCGGAGGGACACATTCCGGAGGGCTGCCACCTTCCCTCCCCGGAATCGTACGCGATTCCCCTCACCTTGTTTGATCCGTGCTCGGGCGAATTAGTTATCTCACGGGAGCACGTGACAAATCATAAGTAAAAAGAATATTATCCAATCTTCATTAAAACATATTATATCTAATCCAACATTTGCTAACATAATTATATAAAACATAATCATATCACTTTCAATTGCCATCTCGATACGATTACAGTCACTCACAAATGCCAAAGGGAACGGCTTTGCTGACAGTCGTATGAGCGCTTAAATTTCAAAAGGAACGGCAGAAAATAGCGCTTATAAGCGTGAGCGCTTACAGCGCATGAGCGTCCAAAAGCAACGCACCCATAGTACATGGAGGCATGGACATAGGAATATAAGGGAACAGAGCACAAAGTCATAACTTCTTCTTCTTCTTTTGCCCCACTGGATTTCGGATCCCTAGGATCCAAGTACCACGGTTTCAAATTTCTAGGGATCTTCCTTATTGGGGTTGGAAGTCCTTATTTCGATCTTCTTGTTTTCCCAGCACGGAAGGTCAGCGTCACCTTCACGATCTAAGAAAAGAGGGAGAGTCTCCCAGATCCCAGCTCATATTTAATCATAGATTAATCTTTAATAATTCCTGTGCTTTATTCATGAATGTAACAATGGTATGGCAAATTCTACAATCTAAATTCCCCAGAATGTAACCCACGCTAAAAGGTTCTTGCAACCCACATAGACGCAGTTTATTGGTTAAGACGTTTCTATGTGGATCCATCAGGGGGCAGCCCCAGAAGATATGGTCCAAGTCCTGAGGCTCATAGCCGCAGGAACATGCGGGAGAATCTCTAAGATTACATTTGTGTTTTCTAGCGTTAGTCCAGGCATAACCTGTTATCAAACGAATAACTGGGCCTATCTCTTTAGTATTCAGACCATATTTAACAATGCTGGAAATTGTAATGCTATCGAGATATTTAATATAGAAATTATCCATGTTTATTTTAAAAGAATTTAAAAAGATAGGGGTCATGGCCCTATACTCTTCGTAAGAGTTTAAGATAACCTCAGAAAGGAATATTTTATTGTTAATG
>NW_012027382.1:4459-5632 GCF_000956235.1 Wasmannia auropunctata
TTTTGCTGCAATCGTTCTGTGCTGTATGGATTAAATCAAGTTTCATTTGTAATCAACAGTTCTTGAATTTAATATCAAAATAGTTCCTTAGATTCTATTATCGCGCCTTCTACGAGCTCGCGCCAGAAAGGATCCTGAGAGCAGCCATGCCCGCAATTTAGCTGCGATCGGCGGTTGAGCTAGTTTCAACACCTCTATGCCATAAAACGTGGATATTGAACTACAATGTCCACGAAATTGTCCACGAATTTTTGGTGGTGATCCGTGCTATGTCCACGATTTAGCGGTTGTGTTCCGTGCTATGTGCAGGAATGCGAGTAGGTTATACAAGGACGGACATCAATCTCGGTCGTCCTTGTCTCACCACCAGCTAACAAATACGGAGCTCGAGCGGCGAGTTTGTTTATCTCACAGAAACACATTCCTCTCTCTCCCGTCCCGTTTTTTGTTTTGCTGCGTTACCCAAATTCAGAAAGAGGATTTCGGGCGATTTCTGACAGCGAGATGAAAAATAGCTAAAATGCAAATTTGAAATATAGATGTTAAAAAAAATGCTGACACGCGTGCATATGATTTATGCATAACAAATATGCGCGTATTGAATATATTGTACAAGGAATAAATAAAAATTACTGTAGTAACAGTAATATTTGATTCTTTTAATTTTTTCTTTTACAAGCAATTGATTTTATGTAAAGATTAACTTTTTTATTTTTTTTATTTTAATAAATCACAAATGCTATATCAGTAAGTTTCAAACACATATTCTTGCAAAGTTTCTTTCGCTCGACAGTAGTGCGCCTGCCTGATAATTGCGAGATCGCTGCGTGCCGGTTCGAGTTTTGAAGATTTTTTTTTTTCAATTAAAAATTTATAATTTTTACAAAAAAATCGTAATAATAAATCACGCGGATTTATATATTTTGTCCATTCATTGTCCATAAAAAGAAGTTATACATGATACATTTTCCCTTATTTATTTTACTCACTGTCTTGAAAATTAATTTTCTGAATTGCTGCGTATTAAAAATAAAATTTCTACATTTAGAAATGTTAGAATATTATAAATAATTTTTTCTAGAGCAATTAGTCATAATATTTTTACATTTCTAAATGTAGAAATTGTATTTTTACTACATAGCAATTCAAAAAATTAATTTTCAAGCCAGTGAA
>NW_012027382.1:5652-6314 GCF_000956235.1 Wasmannia auropunctata
TTTAAGGATGTTCGTGAAAAGGGCAGTTTTGTTCCGTAGTTTTGAAATGTGGTTTTTCCATCTAAGGCCGACGTCTAATGTTACCCCCAAATAATTAACATTATTGTTAAGAGGAATGGCACCTGATTTTGTAATAAGATAAGCAGAAAATTGCTGAGATTTAGCTCTACTAAAGACCGTAAATTGTGATTTTGGTAAGGAGATCTCTAAGTTAAGGCTCTGTAGCCAGTTCTCCACCTCAGAAAAGGCTCTTGATAAACTATTGTACACCCTCTCAATTCCCGGTTCCGAACATAGAATGGCAATATCATCCGCAAACTGGATTGCCGTACAATTGTAAGGAATGTAATTCAAAATGTCCTTAACATATATGTTAAAAAGGAGTGGACTTAGTACGGTTCCTTGTGGAAGTCCTCTGTTTAAGGTTCTACTGTCGTAAAAAATACCTTGTTCATAGAAGTCCACCCTTCTGGGGCCGATTAAGTTGCCTAGGAACTTCTTATATCCTATAGGAATATTCATAGAATTAACAATCTTAAATAGTTTCACAGGGTCAACATTGTCATATGCTCCTCTAATGTCCAAGAAAAGGCCCCCTGTAGGGATCCTTTTAGTGAAGGCCCTGTAGACATGCAAGTTAATCAAAGCCAAACAGTCTTCAC
>NW_012027383.1:0-975 GCF_000956235.1 Wasmannia auropunctata
GTTGCAATCTATTATTGTAACAATGACCCATAATTATTGAGGACGCCGACGCAGGACTTCGGCGCCCACAATGCACGCGTCCTCCAAAAACTGCCGTCGTTGCAATAATTGCAACGACTAAGCAGTGCAGTGGCCCACTTGAGATGGGATATAACCCGTCGTCCAGCGGACCACTGCGGAGTTCACCTAAATCATTAACGCATAGCGTTACGCTGTCGGCCGCGCAGTCATTCAATCTGTAAGTAACACGTCAAATATAGTGTTTGTATTAAACAAGATACTGTGCATCAATTCTACAACCACCAAAACCGAGTCCTTCCCACGTTACACCCCACCCACGGTGTAACAATACGTGTGTCCTGCGCCGTCGATGCTTCTGCCAAATTGATACCTCTGATGTTCCATCCACACGCTTTTTCTCTCTCATATAACCGACCTTTCTCTTATATACCATTTCATAAAACTACGTATTTTACTAGATGGTGTTTAGGAGGGAGGTCCGATTCTATGAGAGAAAAAAGCTTATAGATGAAACATCAGAGGTATCAATTTGGCTGATGCCCTCCTTCCTTCCCTCCGTCTTAGCATTCCACGGGCCTCCTCCTGCCTGGCGTATGATCATACTTCCCGGTCCATTATCGTTTAATAAAAATGATTCGCGGCACAGTTGTTTCTCGCTACTTCTGTCATACTATATCAATAAGCCTTTAATGTCCTTAATGGCATTCTCACCGGTTATCATTTCAGAACTACTTATTATACTAGATGATAAACGATGAGAAAGCCATTAAAGACATTAAAGACTTATTGACATAGTATGACAGAAGTAACGAGAAACGACTGTGCCATAGAAAGCAAGTTCGACCATAGGTTCACTTGCCAGTGTGTGTGTGTGTGTGCGTGCGTGCGTGCGTGCGTGCGTGCGTGCGTGCGTGCGTGCGTGCGTGCGTGCGTGCGTGCGTGCGTGCGTGCGTG
>NW_012027383.1:3344-3891 GCF_000956235.1 Wasmannia auropunctata
TTTAAATGGGCAAACGGAAAATGCTCGAACAACTCGCCGCGTCACCTTCAGTGACGAAATAGCCAGCTTAAGCACTGGCGACGGCATGACTAATTTAAGCGGGGCAGCCGGTGCGCAAGATAACGCACGGACAACTCGCGGATTCAATTCCGTCAATGAAACGGATAATTTAGTAGAGCTGATGCGAGAAATGCGTGAAATGAGAACTCAAATGAATGAGCTCATGATGAAACAACGCGAAGGGCACCGCGATCGACGCCGCGAAACATATGACCATAGCTTCGCATTAGATACATCAAGGCCTCTAGATGACACTCGTAACGATTCGGTGCGAGATCACAATAGCTCCGCGCTGAATATTTCGAGATCGCAGGACGATATCCGTAACCAACCGGGACGAACTCATAGTTTTATGAGCCTGATCGAGGCGCGAAAGCTAGTTCCGGAAATCGACGGTAGCTCGCGGGATCGCGTTCACGAATTTTTGGAAGCCGCTTACTACGCGATGAAAAACATTCATCCGACGGACGAAAATTCATTTTTGGAA
>NW_012027383.1:7912-8316 GCF_000956235.1 Wasmannia auropunctata
CCACGGCCGTCCGGAACCTCGTCGAAGCCACTACCCGAGGGCACAAGCAGAGCGGCTAAGTCCGGCGTTGACTCGTTTTCCGCCATAGCTAAAGCACCGCGAGAAGAAATAAAAACAAAAGAAAAAGGAGAAAGGGATGAGAGAAAATAAATAAAAGATATCACTCACCCAATAGATCGGACGTCTCACGCATGACATCCTCCCACATCACGGTGGATAGAGAGGAGATCGACTCCAGATCTTCCTCCGCCTCGGGCACGCGATCATCAGCATCCGGCAAGGGTACACCCCACATGTCGGAGACGTCACCGTCATTCTCCGACTCACTCTCGCACTTAAACAAATTTTTCTTAAAAGTAGCTAAATGCCTCATTGTGCACAACAGACTGAATAAAAAATAAGAC
>NW_012027383.1:11701-12147 GCF_000956235.1 Wasmannia auropunctata
TGTTCGAGAACGCGCTATAATTCTCGTAATTTTCAGTAATCTCGTTATGTTCTTCTCGCGTATTCGGTCGTCCGAATTCCGCACTTTGGCTGATCATGCTCTGTTTTTCTTGATATCACGCACTCTCGTCGTGCTCACCAATTCGGTGTCGTGTGCCGATTGGTGGATGGAATTTACCTTTCGAGTTTTGCCTATTATTGAGTGACGCCTATTGTGCTCGATTCGGATGATCACCACTCCGAGTTTTAGTTTAATGCGAGCATGCAAAACGTATAGTCGGCTAAGAGTACACAGCCCTACGCGAGTTGAGACGATACGCAAGCTGGAATTTGTTACGTTAATCAAAATAAATATTCATTAACACTAAATCTGCCTCCATTTGTTCATCTCCCGAAGACGGCCTTTAATTAGAGTGCAGTGTGGTCGTGTGATCGAGGGCTCGACTA
>NW_012027384.1:0-522 GCF_000956235.1 Wasmannia auropunctata
CGAGATACGATTGTCCCACCGCTCGTCAACTACCGGCTAGCAACTACCAGCGGTGGGACAATCGTATCTCGTCGCGCGCCTGCATTCAGCGGTATGGCGGACGGATATGCGTTTATTCGCCGATCTTCAAAAATTAATATCTCGTTAACGATTGCGAATTTTGCAAAATGGTAGAGGACTTATCTGTTCAGTTTTATCTGCTTTACCAGCCCACGAGGTCTGGTGCGGTTATTATGTGACACTCTGTATATATACAGGGTGTCTCATACTCAATGGTACAGCGCTTGTGGGGAGGTAGTGTGGACAAAACTGAACAAAAAAGTCCTCTACTATTTTGCGATCTTCGCAATAGTTTTCGAGATATTAATATATAAAGCTTGTCGAATTTGAACGCGCGGTGAGATACACCGCCCGCCGCGGACCGCAATCACCTCCCCCGCGCGCCTAGTGGGCGGCGCGTGGTGGGGGTAATCCATTGCCGTGCGCTAGAGTCTAGACAATCAGTTACCCCCACCACGCGCC
>NW_012027384.1:1839-4345 GCF_000956235.1 Wasmannia auropunctata
AAGTGACTGGAGTTCAGACGTGTGCTCTTCCGATCTTATATATATATATATATACACACATACCTACATACATACGTATAAAGTCATGTTAAAGTTAAAAAGAAACAAAAGATTCAGTTCTACTGTACATTGTTATTGAGATATTGTACAAATAATGTGGCAATTTGATCAACTTCATTCTGTTGCATTTTGCTAAAAGTTATAAACTGCCGTCGTAACATCGCAAGTTTTGACGGCGCGGTTGCACGTTCCAAATTCACACTGGAATTCGGTATCTTTATATCGTAGTTAATTCCCAGTTGTTGCATCGACAGTATCGCCTGAATATGAAAGAATATTTCTTGTTAGCATTTTGTATAAACTGATAAAGTATCATGTACAACTTTACAGACTGCTTTATAGATTATGTATTGTACAGTAAAAGAAACTTTTAAGAGTGAAGAACAAACGTGACTATTGTGTCTGAATTTTGACGTTCAATGCTTAATCATTTGTACTCCATCAATATGAAGTACACTCTCAAATTATTGTACACAACTTACGTTTATCACATTTTTTGTTGTATTGTCCAATTCATACAGGTAATTTGTGGACGCTAATGGCGGCTGAAAAGATAAATATCTGCGTAAGATATTGATCGCTCTGAAAGAAATTTTACAAAAAATAATGGGATATGGAAAGAGATACCAACACTCTGGGTACTCATATTTGGTTTTGGTAATTTGCCTTTGTAGAGATAACAATAAATTTCATCATACATTAGATTGTCCTCTGGCATAATTGTGAAAAGTGGACAATCCCATCGGTTTGTAGTATCTGGTGCTTCGTACCTGTTGTGTTCAACATTTGAATATTACTCCAGAGATTGTCTGGTTTTTTATGATTACTTCCGTTGTATTGTTATTATGCAATCACCTGGACACAAGCGCGTCAAAGATATTTTCATCATATCGATCCAAATCTGGTCGTTTGTTGTTCCATAATCGAGCTTGTTCGATTGGCAAGTTACAGTGCAGCGTACACTGAGGAGTTTTGTATAATTTAGTCGTGCAATAAATTTCGTATCGATATCCCTTGATATAATTGCTGCCATCGAATATCAATAAGTCGTTTGAGTCCAATTTACGTTGAATGTCCGATTTGATTGAACTCCTAACAGCCTTCTCTTTTTTTGAATCTGAAACAGGCAAGATGGATTGGCATGATAAATAATGATCGAATATTGTATACAGCATATGAAATTGTGAAATATTCATCAGATATAAAATTGTTTGTGGAAACGCTAGTTCTCATGGTAATGTTTTCACCTCACTCTTCGACTTACCAGCAAAACATTCATTTTTATTGTAACCCGCTTGAATTATCGCGTCGCACTCTATGATTATCTCCACGTTCTGTCCGCTCTCCTTCAATTTCTTTTCGAAGTAATCCTTCAGCTCGAGGCTCCTCGTCGTTTTACCGCTGCACGGTATGCCAGTTACTACTATTAGCGGCATTTTAATGTAACCGGCAAGAAACAATCTGATCTTTCTTTTCTTTCTTTCTTTTATTTGGGTGGCCCTGGTCAGAGAGGATCCTGAGAGCGGTCATGCCCGCGATTTAGCTGCGATAGAAATTGAGCTGGTTTCAGCGCCTCTGGAAAGTGGACATTGAACTATCAACTAGAGAGACCAATAAGAAGCACGCTTTCCGTCCAGCGCGTGCTTCTCATTGGTCTGTCTAGTTGGTAGTTCAATGTCCACTTTCCAGAGGCGCTGAAACCAGTTCAATTTCTATCGCAGCTAAATCGCGGGCATGACCGCGATTAAACTTAGATTCAACTTAGATGAATGAGTACTAAATCTTGATAAGTGAATCAGTTGAATGATGCAATACTTAAAACTTGATAAATGAATACTAATCGAAAGCAGAAAACTGTTAGTCAATAGTGAGGAACAAACATCAGCTTAGGGTGCGTTTCCACTGAGCGCGTCACGCGTTATCCGAATTGATCAATCAAAACATTTCATTTTATTGCGTAAGTTGTCGCGCAATCCTGGATTTCATACAAAAAGATTATTTTATCTCTAGAATGTTGAGTAACCTAATCGATGCGTCGTGCAAGGGGTGCGTTCGGATTCCTCCCTCAGTATGTGGCTGCTGTGTGATCGGTGAGAGTGGGGTCTAAGCTATTGAAAGACACCATGGCAAATTTGGTAGACTTGCACTGATTCTGTGCAAGTGCTATCCAGTACTGCCCTGAAATGGTGCTAGTGCAGCACGGTCTCCGGGTAAATGCGATCGTTCATAGTGCAGCATTAACTCAGGGCAACACTGAAATAAAACAGCACTGAAATGATGTGAAATGGTACTCCGGTGCTTCACTTTTTAGTGTAGAGTGCAGATTGGGGAATAATTCTTCTCCTTGACAATCTCGAGCTGCGGATCAAAGTCGGTATATATTAAAACTTAAAGTTGAAAATTAAATTGGAACTTGATTACAACAAATAATGTTGTAATAATTAAT
>NW_012027384.1:12832-13472 GCF_000956235.1 Wasmannia auropunctata
TCATTTCGATCAAATTGTTTTGACATCAAGAAATACTTGTTTCCAAGTTACCAATGTCCAAAACCCAAAATTAGTCTAAAATTAAAAGTTAATCATGCATATATACCTAGTGAGAAATAATTGGTCGAAAATACGTCGAATCGACATCGAATCGACCCAAAGAACAGAAAAGTCAAAATAATATCAATTTAACGTTAAATTGACCGAATTTACGTCATTTTTTACATCATAAATCTAGATCTATCTAGATCTAGATTAATAAGATAATAAAATAATAAAATAGATAAATCTAGATCTAATCATTTGAAATCTAGATTTCTAATCTAGATTTCAAATGACTAAAGAATGAGTTTATATTGAGTTTTTTTTATAGTGTCGATTTTTTTTAATTAAAAAAAATGTGAATGTTTCTCGATTGTATATATATATGTATATGGCAAGTATTTATTTTAATTCCCTTATTTCAAATGCCATTTTGCATATACAAAATTAAGTTTTAGTAAAAATTGTAACTTCATATTTGTTAATATTTTATATATGCAAACTTTATATTTATAAACAAAATATATCTTAACTAATACATATTCCATCTTTTTGACATCTATTAAAAAGATTAGATCGGAAGAGCACACGTCTGAAC
>NW_012027384.1:15679-16103 GCF_000956235.1 Wasmannia auropunctata
AAACGATGCTAGGAGAAAATCAAGTAAGTACAAAAACATAAATAAAGACATTACGCATAGTTTTATATTTTCGTGTGTGTGCGTGTGTACAGTCATGAACACATCGGTTGCGACACTTTCTTTTTTATAGGTTTCAAAACGCACTAATATTTTAATAAAATTTTGCAAATGCGGACGCGATTGGTGTTATACTTGTTTAGTCTCTAGACTAAAGATAGTACATCGTGGTTCGCATTTGCAAAATATTAGCTATCTATAAAGTATATATTATGTATATTAAATATATATTAGAAACCTATAAAAAAAAGTGTCGCAACCGATGTGTCCACGACTGTACGTGTGTGCGTGCATGTGTGTGCGTGTGTGTGCGTTTGATATATACTAAGCCAGTCTTTTTAATAATTTACAGATTACCGAGGAAGAA
>NW_012027385.1:0-638 GCF_000956235.1 Wasmannia auropunctata
ACCGTTTTCAAGAGTCTCTCGGCGATCGCGGGAGTCACGGCGGCGGGACGCATTGCCGATGGTGCGATGCTTGCGCGTGTTGAAATCCGATACCAGACCCGGCAGGGCGTCAAACCCACTTGTACGCGCCGGTGAGCGTAAACATCTTCCACATATCGTTCTTGAGCGTGCGATTGAACCTCTCGACTATCGATGCCTTCAGCACCAAATACGTGGAATAATGATTGACATTGCGTTTCCTCAGGAGTTTCTGCACATCGACGTTGTAAAACTCCTTCCTCATATCCGTTTGAAGGTTTCTCGGATCTTCCGCTCTCGCGAATTATCGCGGCAAGAGCGGCAGCCGTCTCGCTTCCGCTCTTGCTCCTGAGCGGCACGGCCCACGCGTACTTGCTCAACGCATCGATGTAGTGGTAGCCTCTGCTGTGACGCGAGTACAGGCGCATCTCGACGATATCGGCCTGCCACAGATCGTCGTATCCTCGAATTACGCGTCTTCGCGGAAAGTTTTGTCTGGCCGGAGCGTGCAACTCCTCGACGAGTCGTCGCCTCTCGACGCTGTTCCGACCATTGACACTCATGTCGCGATATACGTAAAAACACGCAAAAACTGACGCGAATCGACTGACTCGTTTTCT
>NW_012027385.1:5170-5589 GCF_000956235.1 Wasmannia auropunctata
TCTCTCCCGTTACACCCTACCACCGGTGTAACACTAGGATTCCCAGTTTTATTTGCAATAGTAGTCATTGACTAGTTAGTTCTATTATTGCTTGATAGATTTGTATTTAAAATGACACCGTTAAATGTTGCTAATGTAATAAATTTGTTAGCAACAACTTTTCATATTGCAAGTATAACACCGACACCTACAATACCTTTGGAAATCGAAGTCCATGATGAAATTGTTAATATTCTAAACAATTTTCAAAATATTCATTCGGTGTTGTTATTGGAACATCATTATGAGCTTGATTTTGACGATCCATCAGAACCACATGAACCACAAATTGTAGAATATATTCCAAATGTAGAAGTAGAAGAAGATAATTTTGAACCTGAAGAATGCATTATTGATGATGAAGGAGGGACGGTCGATTT
>NW_012027385.1:8312-8684 GCF_000956235.1 Wasmannia auropunctata
TTTTTTTATCATGAAATTTTGTATAGAAATTTTTCCAGCATATAACTCATCCGTTTTCTTTTTTCTCTTTTCAGTCCATCGAGTGTGTCATCGAACGTGCCACGCATTTTGAGAAGGCGATTGGCATTGACTCATACGTCCTACAAATGGCTGGACATCGGAATCAACGCTGGACCTTTATCCACGATCGATCTGACGATCGGTGACAATCGCGGCAACGGCATCGTTCTGTCTCACGAAACTTGGAGAGCGCTGATGGATAAACGCGCGGACGTCGAGTGACTCATGCAGTCAACTCCGACATCACTCCGTCATCGTTATCGATCTGTGACTTGACAGTGCGACTCGTGAAAATACGCGACGACAACATCA
>NW_012027385.1:13005-13545 GCF_000956235.1 Wasmannia auropunctata
TGATTATATGTCACACAGTGATGTAGTATATAAGATCTCGTGCATGGACTGTGACGCCTCATATGTAGGGCAGACGAAAAGACAGTTAAAAACGAGAGTCCATGAACACATGTCAGACATTAGAAAAACTAGCGGCTCTCCCTCTGTGATTTCGATCCACAGAGAAAAGGAGAATCATAAGTTTGACTGGGACAACGTCCAAATATTGGATAACGAGAAACAGTATCAAAAAAGATTAACATCAGAGATGATCCATATCATTAAACAAAAAAATGGACTAAATAAGCAAAGTGACACAGAGTTCCTTTCAGATACGTATCTTCCGATTCTTAACAGATTAAACCTTCCCTGAAGTAGTTCCTTCCTTCCTCCCTGAATCTCATTTTCACATCCCCTCCTAAACGCTTTAGTCGCCCTCTCCTGTCGGAGAAGGAAAGTGCTCTCGATCTTTCCTCGCCATTTTGTGCTTGTCACTCAGCTGACTAACGTTCCGCCAGACATCGCGTTTTTATACATTGACTCAAAGTACTGTACATTTTC
>NW_012027386.1:0-6598 GCF_000956235.1 Wasmannia auropunctata
GTGCTCTTCCGATCTGTTACACCACCTTGACCGCCTAAAAATCAATCGGTAACTTTGGGAATTTTTTTTAAGAAAACAATAAAAGTAACAAAAAATTCGTTTTAAGGCTTTAATAATACAAGTCTTTAGAAGTAAAAAATATTTTTTAAATTAATTTTTTTAACAAAATGGCAACGCTGAAGCCAATTTATTAAACGTTGTTTTGTCAAATTGGTGTTGCGGGGATCTGCCATTTGATTTTATCTGGAGCAAAAAACCAAAATTTTCTAAAAACTATATAATATGCACTAAAGAAATACAAACGGATATTTCGATATGTTAAATACTTTTTTTTTATTTCAACATTTCTTGACAAAATTTTTTGACGGAAAATGACACTTTTTTTCAAATGTTCGCAATTTTTATAAAAATCTATATTTTGAAATATCCGTATGTATTTCTTTAGTGCATATTATATAATTTTTAAAAAATTTTGGTTTTTTGCTCCAGGTTCAATCGAATGGCAGATCCCCGCAACACCGATTTGACAACGGCTACAAAACGACGTTTAATAAAATGGTTTCAGCGTCGTCGGTTCATTAAAAAAATAAGTGAAAAAAATATTTTTTACTTCTAAAGACTTGTATTATTAAAGCCTTAAACGAATTTTTTATTACTTTTATTATTTTCCTAAAAAAAATTCCCAAAGTTACTTATGATTTTTAGGCAGTCAAGGTGGTGTAACCCCTTAAAGAGTAACATAAATATAATTTCTTTTGTAAATCGCATGTTCGTGAAAAGAACTCATTATTATTTCTTTTTTCTTTTGTTGTCTTGATAAACGTCGCCTGTGTGAATCTCCGCGGATTGCAAGATATCGAAATGGTGCCATCCGATACGCGAGAAGAGCAATTCTCGCTTGTGAAAATATACGTTCTAGTTGAAATGGGGTAAGAGCGAAAAATAAGCGTGCTCGAGATAAAACCGTGTGTGTTTTGCAATATTCATTTCGATATAGATAATAGTCTGGTTATGCAGGTATGGTCCGCGTATGTCCACGCTATTGTGCTATTGTGCGTTAAAAATTGCCAGCCGTCGAACAGAACAAAGTTCAATACTTCTTGCTTTGAATCAAACGCGAATCCAATCAGGCGAGTTGCAGTTGCTTGCCAATACGAGTCTCTAATTAGCCACCATAATAATTAATCATTCAACAGGAAAGCAGTAATTAAGTAATGGACTGAGTGCATTTACTTATAGGTTGCGAGTTTCGCAAGTGATTGAACTCTACTAATTCCTGCCGGCACTGCAGACTTGATATAATTAATTATCAATAGCCTCTATAGACGAACAAACCGCCAAGCAACTGCTAAAAAGTAAATCCTAAGGAGATTACTTTACGCAAGGGGGTAATGACGCTAGAGGAACTTTGTGTATAAAGATACTTGCTTGTAAAACCATTCCACGAGAATACTAAGTGTAATTAATTTTACACATAATACAATGCGCATCAAAATAGTTATAAAATTGTTGATATTGTTTAAATAACTCGATTTTGTTGACATTGTTCAAAGATTAAAAGAATTTTAATAATATAATTTAGTGAAATAGTTTTTAGCTGTATAATTTCTTAACTAAGGCATTAAGTTTTATTGACATTTTGTAACTCGTAATTTTATCCACACATATTTTTAATTTTAAATATAGTAATTAACTTCTATCTACGCTTGATTATATCTTTTTGTCGTTGACAAAAATATGTTTCTATACATTTCATTTATTGGAATTTAAAACGTAGGCATAATAAAATTTATTTACTAAAACGGTATTAAAATAAAATTAATAATTAATCTGTAAAATGTAAAAAAATTGCATTTGCATTATACAGGGTGTTCGATACTCAATGGTAAAGCGTTTATGGACAGGTAGAGTAGGCTAAACTAAATAATAAATACTAATCATTAAAAAAAAAAATTACGCCAAGTATATAAAAAAGTATTGTACTTTACATTTTTCGTAAACCAAAAATATTATTTTAACAAATAAAAGTTATCTAAAAACAAATATGAGATTATATAAGTTACCAAGTATTTGATTAAATATAGAGACAAAAATATTTTATTCCAAACAAAAAAAATTTTTTTAGTAAACCGTCTAAACCATCCAAAAATAATGCAACAAAAGTTTAATGCCATTGTCTTTCCAAATAATTTTAAGTTAAGTTAAAACGGGCTTAAAGTGACTAAAATGACCAATAGTTTAGGAAAGATGTAATGTACAATACTTTTTTATATACTTTTTTATATACTTGGGGTACATTTTTTTTTTAATGATTAGTATCTCGATAACTATTGCGAAAATGGTAGAGGACTTTTCGATTCAACCTTTCTATCTGTCCATGAATGCTTTACCATTGAGTACCGGACACCCTGTATATATTAAATCAAATTTTCAAATCACATTTCAAACTTGATTTTACATAATAAATTGCAAAACATATATTATGTGTATATAAAATAAAAAACACTATTATATGTATAACATACGAGGATGTAATAACGATACAAATCTATCGTATGTATCGCATTTTTTTCTCATAAAGTATTCTTAATAAAGCTAGGAAATATGCGCGTACTTTAACAATATCCAACGACAACCCATTAAATGAGTATTACTATACAGTACACTTGCGTACGCTCTTTAGTGCGGGAACCGTCGGAGTTGTCACTTATCTTTCTCCTGGAATTGCGAATATTGCAGGATGACGAAGGAAAATCTCTCACTTGCTTATATGTATAATATCGCCTCGTACACTCATTTCGAGTGTCACGCATGCACGAAATTGCGTATTGGATGGTTATCTTTCTCCCTCTTTCCGGCTAGGCTCTCTCGATGGCACGTGTTTAGAAATAATTTAGGAGCTTGAGAGAGGACGACGTAAGTACGCGTAAGCGCCATGACGACGCATGGCGCAGTAATTAAGATAATATGATTTGCATTATGGGACATGTCGAGGGAGTGCCCTTGGGTTGACATGCTGGTCATGATACACGAATGTTAAATTAGTTCCAAGCTAATTGTGTGTATTCAGGAGAATTCCGACAACAGAAAATCGACTTTAAAAAGTATATTAAGGGGCTACAGAGAAAGTAGCTAAAGAAAAAGTATTTTATAAAGCGTGATCTCTATTAAAAAAAAAATTTTAATTTTATTTAGATAAAAAATCTCCACTATTAAGAAAATATTAAAGGCAACACTCTTATGTGTGTATATTTATCTTATGTTTATTACTTTTGTTTTTAAGAAAAAAAATTATAAAGTTTAATAAGAAAATATGTAATAAAGAAAAGTCACTTTTCATTCAAAGATAATGTGGTCGGTAATTTTAAATTAGATTTGTCTGGTATAAGAATAATTCTTAATGTCTGCAGAAAATTGCAATTACGTAACTAAGATTGACGGTGAATATATAACAATGTTGGATCAGAAAGATTTTATAATACTGCTTTTAACTTTTTTTCATATGCATTTCTCGAACTTAACGAGAAACGAAATTTTAAATCCGACCGCACTATAGAGAGAAGCTTCAACGTAATAGTATCATAGGCCATGCGTATTAAAAAAGATCAAAGTAGAAATCCTTTCAAAAAAGCAATCCGAAATACCTATATCAGCACAGTCACTAAAAATATCAAACTTACAATTTTGTTATTAAAATTACAGAATTATCGTACTTTTTGTTATAATCACAGAATTATCGTATTTTTTTTCTTTTTATAATTTTATCTATTATAAAAACCAGTTAAAATTAAATTTAATTTATAAAATCGTTTTTCAACATAATAGTCGCTATAATAATCGACAGTTTTTGCTAGCGATCGTTTTCCCTAAAATCTCTCACAATGATAACGTGGCTATATTCTTCAAATTTTTATTCGTAGTACGAATGGTTCACAGAATTTTGGTTTATGATATCCTGGAGAAGTGCTCATAAAACATTCACACCCACAGTGATATTTAAGAATCACACCGAAGCTTAGAAGAAGCACTCTATGTTTCGGCAGAGAAGAAAAGCAGATATTCTATTATGACGTTGACATCGATACAGTAGTGGATCAATTTTTATGATAGCCGACTATTACTTCACTCTAAAAGTAATCTACAATCTATTTCTGCTTTAACTCGTTTCTAAAATAGACACAATAATATAAAATGGTTTATCTTATTTACTTTATTCATTAATAAGAAGTCTTAATATTAAATATTAATATACGCCATGTAATTAGTGCCTGTTTTAAAGAATCATTTTATTGAAAAAAGTATATAAAAAGAGTGTAAACTTGACACGTTATAAACAAATCTAAATAGTTAGAGAAAAAGATTTTGCCATTTATTTTTGTCAACGAAATTTAGGCCCATTTTCATAATATATGATTAATAAAAAAGTTAGGTTAACTAAAACTTGAAAGTTAATTAAAACACACTTTCACATAAACTTATAATCAAATAAACTAAAAGTTACGTGTACATCAGTTGAATTAACATCAAGTTAACTGGTTGGTTAAGTCCTAATCAAACGTCGTTAAATAATAAACTTTTTGATAATTTTTAACCTTTAGGTAACCATACATTGTGAAAATGGACCTTAGGGCTTTACAACTTCCGATTATCACAAATTTTTAATCAGTCTTTTTTAATAACTGCAGTCTTTGTTAAATACTTGCACGTGCAGAAGTTTCACCGCTTGTTTTGTAGAACGAGCGAGTTGGTGTTGGAACAATTACGACGTGTTTCGCCAAGTCGCTGATCGGCGGAAATGCAAAATCGACTTTCTGGGCGTGTACATGTATCGCGAAGTTTGTTACAAATGCGGCGGATCCTCGAGACACGAGACGGAACTTCGCAACAGGGTGTATCAAGTTGTAAAGTTGTCAGTAACGTGGTCAGATCGAAATGAACAGCATGCGGGAAGGTACAAATGTGACAATGCCTTATTCGAGGTCGACATAATATCGATTTGTAAACTACCGACATTGTTACACTACCCTCGAGTCTAAAGCGAATACAGTGTAGACACACAAATACTTCCCACTTCCTTCGCTGTGATTACTCATATGTGAAATGTGACCGCATAAATACTAATTCGAATCCACTTGCGGGGAAGGTCTTTCCACGAGTATGTCATGAACGAACTGTACTGACACAATTTAAGAAATGTAATATTCTTTAAAAAAGCAGGTCAAATTGTGTATCGAGAGCAACTCCTGCATAGTATAACCGAAGGATTTTATATCTTTATAAATAGAGTATACGTAGATAAATTTATTTAGTGCAATATATTATTAAAATTATTGAAAAAGCAAAGTTTTTTTAACTCCTTGACATTAAATAATATTATAATTTCTATTCAATATGCAACAAGTGTAAAGTTGTCTCGATTAGTTAAAAAATTTATGCATAATTACTAACAGAACAAAAATCTTTAAAAAAATAAACATTTCTTCGAATTATTTTTTATAAACTCATTAATAAAATATAATTTAACGACTTTCTCATAAGTGTATCCATGCAAAAAAGAATAAAAAATGAGTAATTTGATTGATGTAATCGATACACGTGTGTGTATATGTACTGGATCTATTTTCATATTTGAAGTTATATTTTCTTAATTGCTGAATCGTTGAATTTGAGATTTAACCTATTCTATCTGTCACACGGTATCTTTTTCCACTATTTTGATATAATTCCTATGTTTGTATATTAATTTTATTTCTCTCAGTAAAATTTTAAAGAAAAAAATAGCTCCTGAAGCAAATAATGACAATTTTTAGTTGCGTAAATAATGACAAGTCAAAAAGCTTTTTTAATATTTACATATGATTTTTCTAAATCATTTGGGATAATATGAGATTAGTTACAAGTAAAATCTAGAATAAATTTGATTTTTAATAAGAAATACTAGTATGTTATTATTATTATTTATCAATAAATAAAAATGTACATATGGTAGAGTATAGAAATATAAATTACCTTTTCTAATCAAAATGTTAAAAGAAAGATCGATTAGGAGTTAAGGATTAAGAATTATGTATTTTGTAATTGTCCCATAGGGTGTCACTATTTACCCATAGGATGGGGCAAATAGTGACAAATGTAGGTTTCAGGTTTTATGAAAATCTAGACCGTATACGTGGTTATGGAAACTCTAATTAAGTTTTTTGTATATTTGAAAGTGGAAAGTACTCTTTTAGTGAAAAATCATATCTTGTAAACTTGAAATTTAGCTTGTAGAAGAGGGAGGAAAAAATCCGTCACTATTTGCCTCCCCCTTCCCTTACTATCTTTAATCTAGAGACAGTAGTATAACACCAAATGTGGTTCGCATTTGCAAAATATTAATGCATTTTGAAACTTATAAAAAAAGTGTCGCAACCTATTTGTCCACGACTGTACACTCGCTCACTAAAAGGTTGCGACACTTTCTTTTTTATAGGTTTCAACACGCACTAATATTTTGCAAATGCGGACCACGATTGGTGTTATACTGCCTCTAGACGTTAAGAGGATGCTAAAGCCGTCTGTTTTATCGACAAAAATACCATTTTTGTTGGTTACTAAC
>NW_012027386.1:6618-16148 GCF_000956235.1 Wasmannia auropunctata
GTTTGCATTTGCAAAATATTAGCTATCTATAAAGTACATATTACGTATATTAAATATAAATTAGAAACCTATAAAAAAAAAGTGTCGCAACCTTTTAGTGAGCGAGTGTACATATATCATCCATCTCATGCAAGATCTCACGAAGATTAAGAGAGAGAACGCGAAAAGCGGGTTTTCTTTTTCATACAAACTCGTAAACGTAGATTTGCGGCGAAATCGCGTACATTAACTAAATGATGCGATTGTTCTCTCCACGGCAACTTGACAAATCGACTCTCTCGCGATGTCTCTTTTCGTGCCATGTGGCGAGAATTCCGGGACGTGGGTTAACTGAGAATTCGACGAAGGAAAAAAAAGAGACGAGCTAAGGTGGCCTCAGTAATTGAGCGGAGGGATTTAGACGTCACGCGTCACTCGCACGCCTAGGGCTGTGAAAGAAGAAACTTCCAACCTCGCGATTACGTCAAAAGATTGTTCGATCGCTCATAAACCCGTCAGGATTCTCGTTTTTCATGCATTCCATCTACCTATGTGAGCGCGGAAAAAAACGAAGGAATGTTTGTGTACCTCGCGCAAGTTGGATTCTTATACACAGTATTTCAAAATTAGCACATCTACTGTTCAATAATCATATTTACGTTTTAAAAACGGGAAATAATTAATCTTACATTTTTATTTTTATGAAAGGTCTGATTTACAAAATGCTTTTTTACTAGCAACTCATCAAATTAGAAAATTAGCAACTAACAAATATTTAATTCTATAATTTTTAAAAAGTTATATTTTTTATAATGGATTAAAAATTCATATAGAATTTATTAGGTATCAAGATTCAGCCGTGACCATAGAAGGCGCTCTCAAAGGTAGTTTAAAAATGGTTATTTTTGGCTCTGAACACCTTTAAAACCTAAAATTATTTTAAAGGTTCAAACATTCATGAAAAAAAGCTTATTTACCCAGGAAAGCTCGGGAAACCTTTCAAAAATAATAAAGTAGGCTGTTTGAACGCTTTGCAAAAAACTCATTTAATACATTTAACACATATTGAACTATTAAATACTGTAAGAATACACTACAGGAAGATCCACAAATATGTATATACATATATATACATATATATATAAAAACTTACATATAAATGTGACCTATTTTATTATTATATATATACATATATGTGTGTCCTATTTTATTATTTTTGGAAAGTTTTCCGAGCTTTTCTGGGTAAATAAGCTTTTTTTATGAAAGTTTGGACCTTCAAAATGATAAATTTACAGGTTTTAAAGATGTCCGTTCAGGGCCAAAAATGGCCAATTTTAGATTGCCTCCTTTATTTGTGTTTTCACTTACGCGGTTAAGTTCAAATTAACATCGTTTTACATTTTTCATTTAAGTTTTCTAAAGAAAATATAATTTATAGAGTTACATTTTTCCATTTGCCAGTTTTCTAGAAGCATGCTAGTTGCTAGCGTACAAAAATCATCGTACAAATCTGGTTTTACGTACATAAAGCTCAAAATCAGATTAGCAATCACTTTTAACGTGAAATGTGCGGTGAAACTGTAAAGCTGAATGCTTCGATAAAATTACTCACAATCACTGTAATTACCTAACTATCGACAAAGTTCAAAGGAATTTAACGCGAAAAAGTTTCTATTGTTGCGTTTCGATTGTCTGCCGTAGTTGCAGCGGTTCAAATATTATCCGATCGGACAAGTCCGAGTGTATGATCCGCCAAAACCTATTTCCCGTAGGTGCTATGATTCGATTCGATGCTTCTGCGCGAGTTACCGCTACACTTTTCTCTCCGGTGACTTTTTTTACGCTGCCGTGTGTCACGTCTTTCTTCTTTTCTCTTATCTCGAGGCATCGCCGTGAAGTCCAATAACCCTCTTGAGTTCAGGGAAGATAGAAGGAGGACACACAACAGAGGCAGAGAGAGATATAACTGGGAGAGCACCGAAAGTGTACAAAAGTTTTCGATTAGACTTTCGCGCGAGCTCAGGACAGCTCTCGTGCACAATGAGGAAACTGTATAATGAGCACTCTGTGAATGTCCACTTCCGTCCTCCCTTTCCCTTTTTTCTTTACGGCACACAATGCAGTACACACACTCACACACACACACACACACACATCATATTCAAAGGAATTGCTGAAGAATTTCATCGCGAAGTTTTCGTGCTATTTCTTCAAGTTCGGAACCAGATTTACTCATAATCCTTTCTGTTACAAGCTATTACATGTAATTTTAAACGAAGGATTTTGTACAGAAATATTGCGAATCAAAAATGCATAAATACGAAAATACAATATGAACGTAATTAAGCAAATTCATTACTGTGTAATATTTTCTCGGAAATATATTTATAATCAAGCTAATAAAACAATGCTAACGACAAAAAAATTTTATAAAGCTCATTACATATAAATTGATAATTCATAAATAAAGGGTATATCTTCATAATATGTTTGTACGATGATGTCATCGAGTAAAGAAATAAATGTAACATAAAATTTACAATACATGTCATCATTGCAATAACATAAATATACATATATAATTTCAGAGAAAAACAATTATTAATCAAATCAAATAAAGATAAAAAATCGAAAAAGATAAAATTTTTAATTTAGAAATTTTGTATTTAGATTGAATTTAGAAAGTAATTTATTGGAAAGTAATTTTATTCAATTTTGTCACATTTATATCATTTAATTTTTTAATATAATTTTGAAGAAAGAACTTAATTATTTAGATAAGTGTAGAATTTTTAAAAGAATGTAAAATCATCTCAATTTATTGATGCATGAAATCACTAACATTTGCCAAATTTGCTAAGAAAGCTTCTGAAAATATTTTTACAAGAATCTCGCAGCAAACTTCTTTGAAGAATTGTATTCTTTCCTAATCCACGTACCGTTTTTGATTTATTTTATTTCAGAAATCATTTTGGGTCCTGCGATCAAAAAATGATGAGAGGACGTTCGCATTCCTACATTTTCGTTTGTTCGAGGGGTTGTCGGCGATGGGAGTGAAAGAACATAGAGGTAAAATTTCATCGCGCACACCAAAGCGCCAAGGGCGCTTTGCTCCGACGGTGTTCTAACAAGTTTTCGAAGAAAATGCTGTTTTCCCGCGAGGTCGCTTACTTTAAAACGCCATAAAGCAGAAAATAGTTCGCATCAGACCGTCGTGATATTGTACCACGATAACTAATAACGGAACGCAAAATCTTGTCAAAGTGAATTTATACTAATGCTTTGCTTCGTATAATATACGGGATATAACCTTGTACTAATAATAGTGTATAAATTTTGTTTCTCACAGAGCAACTCGTATAATACTGTGTAATACATTAAGTAATGTGATAAACATAATTATAAAACTACTGCTTAAATTAAAAATTTACAAACAACTTTTTTACTTAATTTTTCAAAAACTTTCTTGCTATGATATTTTGATTCGCGAATTTCGGGATATCTTGTATATGAATGTCAATATAGTTACTGAATAAGCTATAGATGATAATTTAAAAAGAAAAAAATTATGTATACACATTATATATTATTAAATGGGCAGTATATTCAGACTGATATTTTTATTCTTGTTATAATTATAGTGACAGTATATACATATGTATATACATATACTTCTTATGGTCTATATATATGTATATATATATTTTTTACATAAATATAACAAATAATACTCATATTTTCCAAAAAATATTTAAATATATTTCAACACATCGTTAAATAAAATATAATTTATTAGAAATCCTTTACTCTCGATATACTTTTCATAATACACTTATTTCTATAAAATTTAAAGAAGAATCCATAAATATTCAAATGTTGACCTAGTCAGTAGATTTAATTAGGCATTTATTAATTAATTTACTTTCAAACTTGATAGCTGCAAAAGTTTGTCGTATAAATATTATAGAGAGTGGCTCCGAATGAGAGAAAATTTTTTGCTTCTAATGTTCAATGCTCTTTTATCTCGACTGATTTAAAGTAGGTGTACATGCTTATAAAGCTCGAGCGCAAAAACGTTCTACAGTCAATTAGAACTTATTTTGAGAGAAAAAATTATTGCACGTATCACAAATTTCTTAATGGAATTTCGATAAATAATAATCGGATTCTGTAGATATAAAACGAATGTATCTGTTCAGTATATAATTAAACATTCGATAATCTATCGAGTTTAATCTACAAGCATTAATGATTTCCTTACCAGCAACAGGTGATGAGACCAATCTATCATACAGATATAAATCATTTATTTCTAAATTTCCAAGATTTTTTAACTTAAACTTATCGCATATCAAAATTGTTATTTGACATGTAAGCCAATGTAGGTCCTATTCTTATTTTTGCTTTTTTTATTCTTTATTACCCAAAATATATAACGTCTTAACTATTTATTATTGCTCAAAAATTTTCAAATTTTGTGTAATTTTTATAACAAACATAATTAACATTTTTATAATAGAATATTATGCATGATAAATTGCTAATTTCATATACATACATAAGAATATAAATGCAAATTTGTACAAACTAAAAGCAGAAAGTAGCTGAAATGACTAGTTTTCTCGAAGGGTAAACCGCTGACCAAATTCATATACACCAATGCCTAGTAATGCCCAATTTCTGACCGATCTTAATGCCCCACGGATAACATCGTGGGAGCAATCTTATTATTTAGTGTAATTTATTAAATATTCACACTTTATTACGTGTTGTAAATATGTGTGACATAAAACAATTGTCAATTGTTTAAAAATAAAACGTAATAGTGCCCAGTAATGCCCAAGAAATGCTCAGTAATGCTCAACAATATCTCGAATTTGTACACTATGCCCTTAGCGGTTTATTCCTCGATTTTTCTAGCTCTAAAAGTATAATCCAATAGGAGCAAAGAGTTTGTTAAGCGCTGACTTCTGCTGAATGCGGCTAATAAACATTTGAAAATTATTCAATCGATTTGTTCAAAATAGGCTATTAATTTTTGTTACATGACAATTGAATATCGGTAGATAATATAATTTGTAATGTACATCAACAAAATATTTAGAACATTAAAATATAATTTTAATAAGATAATTTATTTATAATAAGTAATGTTTTTAAATTTTTTAATATAAAACAAAAGTAAGAATGTTATTCTCATAGTTTAAAAAATCTTATGTATTAATAAATATAAATTAACTATGAAAATGTATGCAATCTAAAATTTGAGGAGATTAATGTTCTACAAAATAGATTTACAAAAAACTTAATGAACCGTATGTAAATTCCTTATAATTATATTTACATTTCTAACATAAAACAATCGACCTCATTAATTAAAATCATCAATATGCCTTATCCTTTTAATAGCAAAAAGTCAGTTTATTTGCGTTTTTAAATCATCAGTCAAACAGAAAACATTTTTCGGAATGAATTCTTTGGCACTTGGAGTAAAGTGCGAAGTAAATCCTATTATGATCTTTTGAGAATAATTTCAAGAGCTCGTTATCGATATTAATAACGATAACGAGCGAATATTAAATTCATTTTTAATCACTTGCTTTGAACTTTAAGGTAGGCTGGCCATTGAAGTTGAAGGTGTGTCTGTTCGCAGATTGAGCCAGATCGTCTTTGCAACAAATTGAATTTGGGCAAAAGTTTAATAAAAATTCATTAGGTTCTTGCGGCACGTATTGAATTAATACACAAACCACTTGCGTTTGGAATGCAATGGAAGACAGCGATAAATACAATAATAATTGTAACATGTTTAAACTTGTAATATATTGTTATGACTGAGCTTGTACATTCATCTTGGTAATATTTTAATATAAAACTGATAATATTTAATAATTAACTGTTAAAATATTTTAATATTTAACTGATAATATTTAAAAATTGATGTATTTTCATGCTGCACATGATTTGCATACATATACGATGTTTCTCTTAGATATTTTATTTACTTTAAAAATTTTTTTTAAATTGGTTTTCTGAATACAATATTAATTATTTTTATTGTGTGTGATTAACTAATGATAAATAACTAATAAATAAAAAAATAATGTATTATATTTATAAATTTTACAGATGTCTTATAAAATAAAAAAAATTATTTTATACTGAAATTAATAAGTTTAATTTATTAATTTTTCATACAAACAAAAATTCGAAAGCAAAATTCAAGTTGGTTTCTTAAATTTAGGAAATCCCACGTGCATTAAAGTTCAATGAACAGCTAAGAAGCAAAGTTCAGTAATTTCTTGAATCTGATCCCACATATTTTCCGTGACAAAGATAAAAAAAATTACATTAAATGTAGCCAATGGTAATCAAAATTAAAAATATTTTTTAATATTAAATATATATGTATGTCATTAATCCTATAGGCATCAATAATTCTTGTTTTGTATGGGCGTGTACATAAATAATTAACTGTGTACAAAATTATAATATTTTAAGCTTATTGAAATTGAGAATAATTCGAGTTGTAATTACTATTAAATGTTTTTCGCGAATACATTTGCTCGAAAATACATATATTACAATTGAGATATACTTGTGTCACAGAGGAGATGCAATCAGATGTCCTACTCATGTTTTACTCTCCACAAATTTCATTAAAAATATTTTATTTCACGGTTCTCGCGTAGGCGGTAGTGACATTTACGGCTCTCTATTCTCTGTGCTTATTATCTGCAAGTGGTTCATTATAGTAGAGTGCACCGTAACTGATACGGAATGGCGGACGACATAATGATCGACACGCGGCTGATTTATGTAATTTGCTTTTGTTCAAAGGTACATAAGCTGAAACCTGTCGCAATGACAAATAAGCTTATCGCATATTCAAGCGTAATGGATTATGCTTCGTATCTATCATAATCTATTATAGTTTTTAAAAGTGAGTATTAATGGAATGATCGAGAGGTTCATCATGTTTATGCCCCTCCCCCCCCCCCTCGTTTGCTCGATTATAAAGCAGACAGATATAATTTTATATGTCATAATTTTTAATTTCTCGATTTGTTGAAACTACTTTACAGTGTTTTAGTCAAAAGACAAAATTTATTAGACAAAATTTATAAAAGCTAAGCCAATTGCGTGTTTCGTTCCACAAAAATTTACTAACAATTATTATTCGTTATCAGAGATTTTCATTTATATTTAAGCTAGAAGAATTTAGCAATATAATTTTACAATGCAATGTTTGTTTAATATTTTTAATCTTTAATTTTACAATTCACTGTTTGTTTAATGTGTTTTTATCCAATATTTTTTATTCTTTAAATATTAGATAAAAAATATTAAAAACAGTGCATTGTAAAATTACATTGCTAAATTGTTTTAGCTTAAATATAAATGATAATCTCTGATAACGAATAATAATTGTTAGTGAATCTTTACGGAATGAGACGCAATTGACCTGTTAGTAAATTTTGTTAATAAAACATTGTGAGATAGTTTCAGTAAATCGAGAAAATAAAATCTACTCGCTACTTTATTTAGTCAGAGATTATTAGTCACAAAATTGTAAGACTACGATTTTTTTTAGTTTAAAACGGTGCAAATTATGTTGATATCTTACTCACCTACGTTTTGATAAAAAATTTAAGAGTTTGCTACTTTTTCTCACTTTTCACTTTATTCCTAAAAGCATAAATATCATCATCCCATTTATCACATGGGGTTTGATGGTAAAAATTAATTTAAACATCCAATAATTTTTTATGTAAATAAATGGATGACTCATAATCAGACATTTCTTTAATTTTTTTAAAAATTGAAAATGATATAAAAAAAAGCAAAAGTTCTTTGTTTTCAAAAGATATATCCAACGATACCCTACTTCCTATTTTTTCATTTAAAATTTCAGACTTGATCTAGGTTTACCCTACTTCCGATAGTTTCCGGAAAATCGAAATACCACCGTTCAGATAGTTCAAATAGGCTTTGGCAATGAAAACTTTTTTTCCAACTTTTGACAATTATTGTCAAGAAAAAAAAGTGATATGGGTGGTCTGATACATTCTGTATATACCTATCTACAAAATGTATATTATATCTTTTTCACACATTTTCGACTATTAAAAAACTAAAAATCTCTTATTTTCATTATAAATAACTTAATCAAAAATATAATTTTTGAGCTATACTATTTTGTTAGAAAATTAAATTTCATTATTCTCTCCATCTACATACATACATCTATCATATATCATCTTCGTGCAATCTTTAAAATACAGAGATAATTTATTCTAATTAATAAATTTTAGTTAGAGTTTAATTTGTATAATTGCTATTCAAATTCACTAAATGAATGTGTTATAATACATTCATTTTAATAGAATATTATTTTTATTCCGAACTCTTCGATTGATTAGCATTTCATACGAGAGAAAATGAGACAGTTCTGGGGCACTGTGCTCCAGTATCGGGTTAAGATCACGTCCGCGGGAGACCCTTGTGTGTTCGCGACGTGTAAATGTGGCAGGAATTAATTGCCAGCTCGTCGCCCAGAGAGAAGTGCCGGCCGTCGCTTTTACGATCAATTTGCCGTCCGGGTTTGGCAGTACCCCGCTCGACAGCAACTGCCACTCGGCCGTGTTTCATTAACAGGACAAGAAGCGGGGTCCTGACGGGGCACGTCGGATTTCCGGCGAGATGACAGTGGCAATGACTGTTTGTGGGAACAAGGCATTTCGATTACCGCAAACGGTCCTTTGGTATACCTTCGGTACGAGGACCTGCTGTCAGCTTTGTATCAGCACAAATTCGTACGTCCGTAGGTAGATATAACCACTAATTGAAACAATTGCATAACATTGCATCATTGAATAATGCCATAAATTGTTTTAATTTGTGTGTTATCGCGCTATTGCATGACATATGTTGAATTTTGCCAGAGTTGGGAAAGTTACTTTGTAAAAGTAACTAGTTACAGTTACAGTTCTTGTCTCTCAAAAAGTAACTAGTTATTGTTACAAGTTACCGACTCTGAAAAGTAACATGTTACAGTTAGTTACTCAAAAAGTTACGAATAAGTTACTTTTCAATTACTTTTAATAGAACAATATTAGCATTATAAAAAAAGACATATTATATCATTTTATTAAAAAAAGAAAAGTAATGCGCGTATTTAAATATTTTGCATAATTACAATCAACATTACGATTAGGTGATTGAGCGAAAGTGTTGCATAATTTTGATCCATGAAAGTGACGATTTGACATATATAAAGTAACTATTAAATTAGCTGCTAGTTACACGCAAAAAAAAGATTAGCCAATGAAGTTAAAATATAGCTATGGCAGCTAAGATGTGTACTTAAAATAGGAATAGCTAATATCGTTGTTGCTGAATCTAAATTTATTAGTTATTAAAATGTAGGTGCTGCAGCAAAAAATTTGCTGCTAGAATCAAATGACGTTTAGCTAATCCTATTGAGGAATATTTAGCAAAACTTTTAAAGCTTTCAGCAAAGTTATTCAATCTGTGTGCCACTTTCTTAG
>NW_012027386.1:16168-30836 GCF_000956235.1 Wasmannia auropunctata
TGCATAATTACAATCAACATTACGATTAGGTGATTGAGCGAAAGTGTTGCATAATTTTGATCCATGAAAGTGACGATTTGACATATATAAAGTAACTGTAAAAGTAACTATTAAATTAGTTACTAGTTACTTAAAAAATCTAACTAACAATAAGTTAAGTTACAGTTACACATGGAAAGAAAGTAACGAAATTAAGTTACAGTTATTGAAAAAAAGTAACTATAACTGTAACTTCGTTACAAGTAACAAGTTACTTCCCAACTCTGGAATTTTCATATAAATATATACTACCGCACAAAAGTTTGGCATCTCTAAATTTTGAAAAAAAAGTTTAATCAACTTTGTTTACTGATATTCTAAATGAAAGATTTAATCATATGTTCAAATAATATATGTTTAATATAAAAACAAATATTTTCAATAAAATAATTATATCTGTAATCCGAATTATGTTTTTATCTGAAAACTGTAGAATGCTTCAAATATTTGCGCGATAGTGTAAGTATATATGTATATTGTATACGCATATTTTTTTATGAGAGAATTACAAATCCAATTTTTCATAAGTTTAATTTGAATAAAAAATTGTTTAATATAAGATCAATAAATCTGTTTAATCTTCAAGAATGCAAACAGTTATTAATATGTAATAAATCATTACTGTTATCATTATAATACTTAATAGAACTTTAGAGAGAATTAATAACATATAATGTATAATAATATATAATATATATATAATATGATATAATAGTGTATAATCTTCAAATCAGGGAAAAATAAAATGTTGTAAAATTACATCATAGCGTACGTATAACATTAAATAAAAATTTGTGCTAAAGAAAAGTATTATTATTTTGAAAAAATTTGTTATTCTGAATACGTTCATGAAAATTGAAGTGCTATCGAATATTTGTGCAAACGGAACAAATAAATGCGTATATATTCAATGCGTATATATTTTCATCTTTGAATTTATCACGGTAGTTAAAGCTCTTAAGATCGCAGCTTTGAGCACAGCAATTAAAAACTGACAAAACTTGCAAATAAATTCAACGAAGTCACTTTTCCGTTGCGATTTAAGTTTCTAAAGATGGATAAAAATGTTTCGAAAAAAATAGTACTGTGTGACATTCTGCATACATTATAAGTTTGCGGAAGCACTTTGCAAGGATGCAACGATCGTAGCAGTTTGAATGTACTTAATATACGTGCGTGTTACGTGAATGCACTCAAAGCATCTCTTCCGCCATATGAATATAATTTTCAGAAAAGGCCCTACGAAAATCCGTCGCATGTAAAATTCTACGATGAGGACGCGTGGCAGGAACACGATGCATTATTTAATAGATAGGTAAAGTGCAATGTGATCCTATTATCAATAGCCTAGCACGATCTATCGGTAGTATCGCCTCCATAATCGTCCCTAAGAGAACTGCAATCGCATTGAATAGTGCTTCGATACCATAACGACGAAATAACTTTATTGCCTGTTGGAGATATCAAATGTATTTTATCGATATATTTCATTTTATTACAGTGTAATATATATGATATATATTCCGTTTTTACAATATTTATATAAGTCATATTTTTTGAAAAAAATATCCCTTTTCTCTTTATCAATTTTTATTACGTACGACCAACTTGACAATGATTTTTTTAAAATAAAGATATTATCGTTTCTCATTTTCTCTCTTTCTCTTTCCATTATTTTTAAATTTTTAAACTTAAATAATTACATAAGTATCAAATTTTTATTCAATATAATCTAAAACAAAATTTGTCTTGTTATTTATATCTCAAATTTTAATCTATAAAAAAAGTTTCTTTTTTAATTACACAAAGTTGAAATCACAGATGTATCAACGATAATGAATCAAATATTATTTAAAACAATACTCTTTTTAAGTATGACATTTAAGAGAAATACTTTACGTATAAAGTAATAATAAAAAAATAGTTTGTTGAGTTGGCTTTGTTATAAAATAAGTTTTTTAAGAAATAAGAATCCTGATTATCGGTATTGCGAAAAAATTTAGAACAAAACAAATGAAAATAATCTTTACGGTGTTTTATCGGTGAAACTTTCGTATCGAACACGAATCTTTACATGCAAAAGCTAGCGTGATAAAAAAAAAGGTAGTAATAGTGAGATTATCTATTAAAAAGCTATCTCACATTCATTATGCTGCATGGTCTATTTGATACTATAATATATATATATATATATATATATATATATATATACATATATGTATACTTTGCCATTATAATGTGTTTGATTAAGATATCTACATAATCTGCGAAATGTGTCTAAGAGAAAGATATTGGAATAACACAGTTTACCGAAACCAAAAGTAGCGTTTCACCGAAAGAAATTTCACGTTGAATGAAATCTGTCACGCGAGCAGTAATACGAACAGAAAACGAACAGCCATGAGTTCTCCGCTGGGAAAGCACGTAACGTATATACGTCGGAATCTTTTATTAATTCCGAAAGCTTCATGGGCGTTGCTATTACGGTTCACTTCGCCATCGTATCTGCATATCACACGGCAAAACTCGAAGGAAAATAAATCGGTACGGCACTTGCACTATTTCATCGGAAAAGAAATTCCGTGTTGGATAATATCGCGCACGCGAACAGTGGCGTGAGCAGAAAAACAGCAGTGACGAGTTAAGAAAATAGTAACGGTGCAGAGTGTGTACGTGTAGTTTTGAATTGGCAAACGTTATCGAACCAAATGTAAATATAACAATATAATTTAAAAAAAAAAAGAAAAGATTTTTTTTATGTGTATATCTGTATTAATCTTTGTGGCCTTCATAAAGATCACGTTCACTCGTTGAATCGTCTATTCTGTGTAGTCTGTAAAGATGCGTAAAGAAAAAAAAAAGATGGGCAAACATTCGCTGTGCCAACAGAATTTATCTGAAGGAAAGATTGAACGGTAAGAGCCAATAGATTGTTACAATTGTTCGTTAGGCAGCTAAAACGAAGCTGAAGAATAAGTAGAGAGAGTCAATAGAGAGGAGATGAAAGAATCCATCTGGTCAGTTACTTTATTTCTCACTCGCAAAATCCAAGCATGAATGGCCCGCGAATCTTCAATTAGCCGCCAATTTTGCCAGCCTTGCCGAATTAAGCTTTCCGCCGAATAAAACGACTGTCACACGTCGAGATGAAAGGAAAGGCACGTCGCGCTTTATATATGTATAATAGAAAATTTTCACTCGCGAATAAAAGTTTGATAATAACGTTTGCGTAGATTCTTTTTTTACTTCAAACACATAGAAAGAATTATTCGTTTGATCTCTCGTCGGCTCTAATGGTTCTCCTCAAAGAAATCTAAAACTTCTGCGATTGATCAAATGTTTGTAGAGAAAATTAATTATATTACTTTTCAATTTCCTATTTGAATAAAATTATACAGTATCTGATTCACTTTTAACCTTTAGACGGTCGCAGGATTCCTTTTTTTAATTTCGAAAATTTTGCTATAGGAAAAAATATATACGTTTAACATAAAATTACAAAATATGACATTAATTATGAGATGATTTATTACGATAAATATTCGTTATTAAACATATCGTTTCTCATTTTGTCAGTCTTCTAAAAGATAAAGAGCACGAAAAGAAATATGACTTTTAGAACTTTTCTCGTACATCTGTGAAATTGTATTTTATTTGTCGCTTGGAGTTTCTCTCTTGTTGCTATATTTTATTTATTTGTTTAACATGTATATATTATCTCTCAATATAAACATTGCAGAATACAGATTATTATAATTACAATAAATTATAGAACTCTTTCAAATAAAATTGTAATCGCGGAATGTTTTCCCTTTTCCTCTTTCTGCTCACAAAATCAATGACTTTTACTAAAAAAATCATAGCAAGTTATTGTTTTTGCTTTTTTAATGATTAAAATTATTTGTATTTAATGCAATGTTCAATATTAATCTATTAAATCACCAAAAAAAGAGTGAAACGTCAGTGAATTAGCATAATAATTGTGTTGTATCAAAGTCTCTAACCCTCGACACATTCCTGCTGAGATTAGAAGGAATTACATTCCGCTGATACTTCTACTCGACTGCACGTATACGACATGCGATATCTCGCGCATCAGCATTCGAACAGGCCGATAATACCTCTTTCGCGCCGGAAGAACGCTATAACGCCTCCTGTTATTGATACTTGCAATCACGCTCGTAACAAGATAGCCGACGTTAAATACCTCGTGAAACGCGAACGAGCCGTTGGCATTTGTTGTGTTTTAACGAGCAGCAAACTCATCTGCCACCGAAGGCGACCGTTATTTCTATCGTTCGCAGATTGAAAATGAATAGTGGACTCCGGACACTGTATCGTTTATCCATGTCACATATTGGATTCTCATGACGAATCTTGAAATATTATCCATTACCATGGAGTGCAAAAATAAAAAGTTGCGTTATAAAATCTTTATTATTTAATATGCTGTCAAAGAACAAAAAATTTAAATAATAAAACAATTTCTTGATTGGTATAGCAAAATAAATTAGCTAAGACAATAATTTTATTGGCAGCGCATCAGTTATATCAATTATACAATAGTTTTATCATTATAAAATTTTTTGTAATCAAATTACAGGAAACAATTTTCATAAAATTTTCTTAAAAAAAAAACAACTCTTTTTCACTTTAACATCATCTTTAATTGAATTGTAAAAATTAATCCACAATGATTAATATTAATTGTACGAAAACTATGAAAAATTTTTTGGACCCCAGACACTGTATCGTTTATCTATATCGCGTATTGGATTCTCGTAACAAATCTTGAAATATTATCCATTGAGTGCAAAAATAAAAAGTTGCGTTATAAAATCTTTATTATTTAATATGCTGTCAAAGAACGACAATTTTAAATAATAAAACGATTTCTTGACTGATATAATAAAATGAATTAGCTAAAAACAATAATTTTATCGGCAACGCATCAGTTATATCAATTATAGTTTTATCATTATAAAATTTTTTGTAATCAAATTACAGGAAACAATTTTCATAAAATTTTCTTAAAAAAAAACAACTCTTCACTTCAACCTCATCTTTAATTGTGTTGTAAAAATTAATCTACAATGATTAATATTAATTGTACGAAAACTATGAAAAATATTTTTGAACTCCAGACACTATCGTTTATCTATGTCGCGTATTGGATTCTCGTAACAAATATATCTTGTAATATTATCCATTACGTTGAGTGCGAAAATAAAAAGTGCGTTAAAATATTTTATTATTTAATACTGTCGAAACAACAAATAATAAAACGATTTCTTGACTGGTATAGCAAAATGAATTAGCTAAGGCAATAATTTTATTGGCAACGCATCAGTTATATCAATTATATATTTTATCATTATAAAACTTTTTGTAATCAAATTACAGGAAACAATTTTCTTAAAATTTTCTTAAAAAAAAACAACTTTTCTTCATTTCAACCTCATCTTTAATTGTGTTATAAAAATGAATCTACAATGATTAACATTAAGTACGAAAACTATAAAAAATTTTTTTATTTTAATGGAAAAATTAATTGTTCTTTTAGTGAGCTTGTCACTTGTAATATTTATTCATTTTACTCTCCAAACACGTGCGAATGACGTTGGTTATATACGAACAATAGATCCGTATAGTTAGGCGAATATACGAAGTCAGGATCGAGATTGCGGAGCAAATATTTACTCGTGTGTCCTAACACATCGCTAGTTAACCGGGGCACGTCGAAATCAACCTTAGCTTTACAGGATAGTAAAAGTCCGTTGCGCGATTAATACGTTCGACATGCGTCGAGCGGTATAAACCATGAAGGTGTGAAGAATGAAAGGTATGCGAAGGACGGAAGAAGATGCGGCATCACGAGAACAGCATCACGATGCGGCGAATCGATGCTCATAATCGAAAAGAATTGACTAGTCAGAGAAAAGAGTCCGTTATTAAAGACATCTTTGATAATCACAAAACGATATGAATGTTTGCGTGGATATCGCGTGCAAGAAGTAGAGCGCAAATTGCACAAATCAGATGGATTATGTTATATAATTAGTAGTGTAGATTTACAATTAATGCGACGTCCGAAAGATCATTAGCAAACGAAATTTGCCTGCCTGCAGTGCCTCGTGATATATTATCAAGAATCACGATTCAATTTAAATAATGAACAACGAATACAGCTGTCTTTTTTGTCAAAAATTAAAATATCGATTAATATTGACGCCATGGATACGTTTTTTTACGCGTTGGTTTCGAACCAACGAAAAGAAAAAAATTATAAAAAAAGTTTTCAACGTGATCAAACGTGACACGATAAAAAAATAACGATAACGAAAAGTACCTTGGAATTCGATCGTAGCTATCCCAACTGGTGAGGCAGTTGTAGCTACTGTATCTGCTGGAAGTCGTCATCGTTAACGTCTTGCTCGCTGAGGCATTTCGCACCCGCTCAGTCGCGTTATTCCACAGTGCCACCACGAACGTCCTCCATCGTTTCACTATATCGAAACTGGCGCTCATATAGTATCGGGCGTTCGGAATCGCTACACAGTCACAGGTACCTTCTTCTCAGCCCAAATTACACCCCACCCCCTCCCTACTCGTTCCTCGTATATTTTCCCACCAGCCCGGTGTTTTTACCACCACTGCGGATGAAAATTTTCTATTTGTTTTGCCCCCCAATGGCTAGAACCGTCGAACGACGCGCGGGAGTTCTAGTGCTCCAATCGCGACCGTGGCGTACGTATATGTACCCTTCTCAGGCCAGAGCGACGTAGTTACAGTCCCGTAACACGCACGATCGCTCGTATAGGCAAGGGTTAACGAACCAGAAAGAAACTTCTGGAACACGGGCGCGCCTAACCGCGTTCGGTACCCGCACGATACACGTAGTGCACTTCCACCACCCCTCTGCATTCACCACCCTCTCTGCCGATGTACGTAATCCGCGAAGATATACCCGTCAAAAAGAAGAAAAAAATTTTCCGCGCGGCGTAAATGATCGCGTGTAATGATCGAACCCCGGTAGAGTCAGCAGAAGAATATACGAACTAAGTCACTAGAACTTTGGACCACGACCATATATTTCGCTACTTCGCTGTTCTAATTGGACCGCCGTCGTTTTCGAATCCTCCCCGTTAAAACGTTAAGTGTTCAATTACATCCTATATGCTGCACTTAAAATTATCCATCATCCCGGACGACGCGCCGTACGTGCCGTAAACTGTACACGTGTATACGTACGTACGTACGTGCGTGCGTGCGTGCATGCGCGTTGTGTGTGCGCGTATTAAAAATATTTCTACGTTTTTTGGACCCGCCAACCAGCGTGCTCGTTAAGTATCTCGTAATTAGAAGGAAGGTGCGCCCGCTTGTTTACTCGTCGCACAACTCGTCGGGCGTCACATTTCCCTCACCCTCCCCGTTTTTTCCCTTCTTCCCTTTTCGCCGCTCGCTTGATATTGCTCCCTTAATCGAATACACTTAGGCAAACTCTGCGGTTGTCGCAATTTTAATCCACTTCCTCCTTGTCGCTGCGATACTAATTTGGCCCCCCTCGAAGAAAGTGTTCTTTCGTTGTTCTTCTTAAGAAAAAGAAAATTTTTTCTGCTAAAAAAGAGAGGCTCTCTCTTTGCGAAACCTTTTTGCTCGGATACGCTCTTTTCACATGCAAAAAATATTCGGCAAGAATCGGGCGGAGAGGGGCACTCTATGACGCGTTCCAGACAAGAGAAGCAAAACTTTCGCCACGCGTTCGCTCCCACGAACGATTATAGCCGGAGTATCGAAAGAAGTTCATTAGTTTGGAAGGAGGGCAATGACGAGAGGCTGATGATGTCGACTGACATCATCATATGATAAGACCGATTTCATAAATTGTATCAATCAACACCAACGCGTCGTTAGAGGTTTCTGATGCGGGGTTTCACGGTTCGTCGACGTTATTGTAACCACCTCTTGCTACTATAATCGCACTGTAGTCACCCAAGGCGAGACCGCGATGCCATTCCCTGAAGTTCTCTGAAGTTGAAACTCGAAGATGTCGAACTCGTTGAAGTCGTTTTCGCACGGAGTTGCTTTGAAAGAACATTGGAAATTTCTTTGTAAAAGATTTCCCTCTCTTCTCGTGGCCCACCGCCTTTCTCTCCCTTTCCGATTCCACCGCGCGGGCTCACTCTTGTCTCGCACAGTCCCGCAGGACATTCTTGAAGACGGCTCCGCATCCCTTCTGCGAACCGAGGTCCAACATAATGTCACGCAATGAGGCGTTTCTCTTTCTTCCAACAATCACGTTATATATTTTCCTGGAAAAATGTTGGTCCTGTTTTCAAAAGTTTTACTTTCGAAGCTCTTCAACAACATTTGTTGGTCCTTTCTTTGCTGAGTTCCACCGTGGAGGCTTCTCGGGGAATAACCACTCTCGGTCGTACTTTTTAAATTTACGATTTTTCGAAGCCTCTCGGGGGAGCGCTTGGTCCTATTACTTTTGGGAAATCGCTGCTGGTATCTGATCGCCTGGTACAGCGAAGCGATTTGTCCCAAGTGACGTTTTCCTGTCACGGACGCGCGACGACGCGGCTTTTCACGACGAGGCAGCGGGACTTTCTCTTCAGGTACCGCATCTTCCGAAAACTCCGCCACCCCTGCCGCTCGCGTTCGGTGCGGGCCGTCGTTTCACTGGAGGACAAAACGTTGTCGCGGTACCATCGGCCCACCTTTCTCGCGTGCGCACGAGAGGTGCCGTTGTACCGCCGCCGCCGCCGCCGCCGCCGCCGGTCCGACGGGTCCTTCCCCGTAAAAGCTCCGCAAGCACAACGCGCTTCGCGTGGCCTGGCTTAGCGCCGACTAGCGGAACCAGCCTCAAGCTCACCGTCGCGGCGACGCGCACCCCAGCACCGCGCAAGCTCCGCTCTTCGTCACCCTCTCCTGGCTCTCTCCTCGACAAACTAACCGATCGCCTCCTTTCGAAGAGACACCGATAAACAAAGAAGAGTCGCAGTAGGGGAAACCGCATGAAAAATAATTCGCACAATCACACTACGATTTCGATCGTTGCATTCTCTTAGTGTCACTTATCGACTGACATATAGATTGCAGATTAAACGGATAAGATTATTTCATATATGTCATTTAGAGGTCTGCGAATAGTTCGAATTCGAATCGAATCGAATCACAGTAGATTCAAGTCGAGTTCGTTTTCGAATCTGCAAGATTCGAAATCAAATAGTTTGAGAATTTCGAATCAACAATGGATCGATTTTGAATCGACTGCCTATTTTATTTGATTTATTTACATCTCCCACGCAACCAATTATTCTTATTTAATAAATAAGTATTTTTGATATATGTAATGTATTCATATATAGATTAATAAAATATTCGAAAGCATTCTAACTATTAATTCGTGTATACACATATTATTATCTTCTAAATGTCACATAAGATCATGATCCTCTGTAATGAGATGTAAATCGAAAACAGGTCTTCAGTGTGTTTAAATCATTGCGAAATAATGTATATCATAAATTTTGTTATTTATTACGTTTAAATTAACATGTAATGTTAATCTGGGAAAATTTGATTCAGATTCAATTCGTATTCGAATTAAAGAGATTCGATTCGATTCGATTCGAAGTGAAAATTTCAGATTCGATTTCGAACATGTCATAAAAAATTCGATTCGACCATGCAAATGCTTGATTCGCACACCTCTAATTTCATTATTATTTAATGAAATTAAAACTTAAGAATCTTCAAAATTATATGTTTTGAGAGATGTTCACCTTCGTGTATATGCTTTATATATATATTTATTTTCTGTGTGCTCATTGATTATTGATAATGCGAAACCATCATTCTTCATTTTGTGAAAATAGTGAAGGTAACTTTCATCAATTTTGTAAAACTATAAATAAATCAACGTAAAAAGAATAAAGAAAAATTATACTTTTTAAGATTGTCAGCTTAACTAATGATTGCAGTAGCGCAATCTAATGATGAATTATTTATCTAATCGATTTCGGTAAACATTAGCAAACTTATGAAATTGATACATTCACTTAACCGTCATTCTCTTTTAAGCAATAAGTGCAGATATAATATTTTTAATTTAGATGAATTTAAATTTCAATATTTAGTTTCTGTAATTTTTAAATTGTGATTTTATTTTTGGTTGCGTTGGAAAATAATCAGGAATGATAACACCTTTGCCGAAGCATGTCAGTCAATTAGTTAGTCCAGCCTGTTAGTATTTATGTCAAAGCATAAGACAATAAGGAATTATTAATATCCTCGCAAATGATAAATTATCCTGTTTGCCGTGATGCAGCTTAGTATTAACGCACATTTACCGAGCAGCTATATTAAATTGTTTTGTTAATACACTAAACGTAGGATAATCTACTTTATATCAGAGCATTTTAAATATTACCTCCATAATATTATTTTTTAAATCAGTATTGAAAAAATTGTAATAATAGCGACATGAAGAAATATGTATTATTTCAACAAGATGGGTGATGAGCCAGATAAATGTCGAATTTGTGATGCGTGCTATGCGCGAAACGTGCATAAGCGCGTAATCCATCTTTTACATGCAGTCGACTAGCGATTCCGCTTTTCAACGATAAGAACCCGCAGACGGACTAATGATTTATGATTTGACGGAGGATCTTTGCTTAGCGAGAAGTCTTAAAATGTAAATATCTCATGTTTAATACAATTGTGTGAAAAAATTTTTCAACATATTAAAAAGTAAATTCGAAGAAAATGCACATTAATATAACACGCATAAGTGAATAGATTCTTTAAAAGAGCTTGCAATAAGCTCACAAAATTGTTGATAACAATATTTAATTTCAAAGGATTAAAAAAAAATTAACTATTTGTATATTGATTATTTGTTATTAAATAAATTATTTAAAAAATCCACTTTACAAAATAAGGGAATTTTACACTTGCAATTAATTAAATTTTGTGCAAAATTTTCAGATTTTATAAACTAAATATGTGATTTTGAAACATGTATGTAGTATTAAACAAAATATTAGAAGCAATATTTTATTTAATATTATAAACAAAAGATAAAATTTTATATTTGCTATTATATATTATTTAGTATATATAACAAAAATAAATATTTTATTTGTGTCACAACAGATAATTTAATTATACAGAAAATTTTACTAAAAGAGATGCGACACACTTTTATGTGAAATACGCACACTCTAAACTTTCGTGATTGCGAATGTTTCATATATCGTAGAAGTCTCATTAATATATGCAAACGATGCACGTAAATCAACAGATAATGCACAAAAAAATTCACGAATATCGAGCATTTGTAAAAATTCATTTCACTGAAGATTGAAAACATTTATCAAACGAGTCATAAGTCACGAATTACTTGATTTTACTGGAGATATATGAAAGTTGATTAAATTAACGTAATTTAAAATCTAACTATATTAATTTACAATCATTAAATTTTCAATTCCAGTTATAAAGAACTAAATTTATAGTGTAACTATTATTTATTTATTCTTTTATTTGGTAATCTGTTACTAAATCACACAATGTTAGGAGTACTAATGTTACACAGTTATAAAGATATCAAATCAGCACATAAATATTATAAAATATATTTTAATTAAAATAGTTATTTTTATTGTAATTTTAATGTTAAAAAGTTATACTTAATATAGTTTTAAAAAAACTGTTATTTTATTATAGATAAATATCTTTTAAAAAGTTTTTTTTGCAATTTGTTTATAATAAATTTTAATAACTTTGATTTTTATAAGATATTTACTTATTAATTAAACATTTGATATAGTGAAGTAATGCTTACACGAACCACGGATATTGATGTGTAATAATTTATTATTATCCATATCGGTCCGAATAGGCATTACTTCACTATATCAAATGTTTATTTAATAAGTATTACTTCACTATATCTGATTTATTTTTAGAGCCTAATTCCTTCAATTTAAATTTATTTAAACATTTGAATAAATAAAAAATTTTTCACGTAAGATCTTTGCTCAACATATATAAATTTCCGTCACGGATAAAGACTACCCGCGGTCAACAAAAAAGGTTAAACCTTATATGGTTACCGCATGCAAAATTAATTCTTGCCCCTTTGGGTTCTTTGCTGGGTCACTTCAAGTTTCACTCCACATCATGTATACACATGAACGTTTGAAATTCGTCAGGTAACCTAGGGAACTCTATCGGGTCCATAACTCTCGTACTCAAAATATCCCAATGCGAATTTATGAGTGAAACCATTCTGCCCGTGAGATACTGACACCGTCGATCGTAAAACATTGACGCGCGGCGCGAGGATACGGCACAAAAGGGATAGCTCGACATTAGAGTAGCTTGAAGAGTGCTCGGCCACGACGTTTGCATAAGAAATTTTGTTTTGCCAAGTCTCGTGAAGAACTTTCAATATTAATCGCAGCTCTGCTCGCAGATTTTTTAATCACTTTTGCGTAAATTGATCAATTTATAAAAATTTAGCGTCCTATTTTCTCTCTCCTAGTTTGTAGTTTAACGATAAAAGAATAATCCACTGAGAGAAAAAAATGGGTTGCAATTATTACAATTTAACTTATAAAATGTATAGTCATTTTCGATGTCAATTGTATAATTTATATATTTGTTTGGAAGAATTATAAATATGATTATTATTAATATACAGGATGTCCCGATATTTGCGAATTAAAATATCATAGCAAGAAAGTCTTTGAAAAATTAAGTGAAAAAGTTATTTTTAAATTTTTATTTTAAGCAATAGTTCTTGAAATATAAGGGTTTAAATTTAATCAATTACAGATTAGAACTCCCGTGAAATGCGCTACCACTAATACTATTGACGCGCTCACGGACATGTTTCCGACGTTTAATCGTAATCTATAATTAACTAAATTTAAACTCTTATATCTCAAAAACTACTGCTTAAATTACAAATTTACAAATAACTTTTTCACTTAATTTTTCGAAGACTTTCTTGCTATAATATTTTGATTCGCAAATTTTGGGACACCCTGTATAGTAATAATAATTAGAAAAATGGGGCTTTCATCATAATTATTTTACCATGCAATTGTAGTCACAAATATCAATACTTTTCTCTTAGTGTAGATTTTAGATATTATACATATATACAATTTGCACGGTTTAATACGTTCTTGATAATTAGTATATTCATAAATTTCTGTAAAATGAGCATGGTTTTATGCACACAACATTAACAGCTTTCGTTTTGTGAGCATCCTATTTATACTACATATAAGTATGTTTTTTCTGATTATGCAGAACACATTGCACCTCAATCATATCAAGTATTCAAATTAATTAATTAATTAATACAAATATTACTATATCTGTCATAACTTTTATTAGACACGATTAAAGTTAAGTCATTGATATATAGTTAATAGTTATAAATTGCTTTTAACGTTGTGTATATTATTGTTCGGCAAAATATGAGTAAAAGGGTAACATACGTATTGTGTTTACAAAATAATTATCAATTCAAACATTGCATGCTCATTTTAACGTCAAAGGTAAAACATTATTACCGCTGCAGTCACTGATATAGTGCTAATCGAAAATCGATGGGGGATCAGTCTGATTACTTTGAAAGCAATAGTCGAAGTGCATTTCTTCGAAGTGAAGAGCTAGAGATTTCTTGCGACCACGAGAGTTTCACAATTTCGGGAATCGAATTTTCTGATGGATGACTCGCGCGGCTTCTCGTTTCTGATTAAATCAATCTGTATAACGTCAAATGTGCATTGCAACGGCGGATAACGCTGATCAAATAATGAGATAAGATGGCGGAAGGAAAACGTTACATAAATTGAACTTAAACTGTCAATGAGAGGAATGTCTGATTCCTCTGAGAAACCTAAAATGATCATTTAATTAAAGAAAAAGCCATTATTCATCAAATCAATTCTATAAACTATTACACATTGTTCAAAGATAATGTAAATTAGCATTTTTAGCATTAATCAACGTTTTTTAATAATTATAAATAAGAATTGAAACAGCCAATATAAAGCAATGTTTAATACAAGTACAGATATTGTTTTACGTATATGAAGAGACCAGTGGATTGAGTATAAAATAAATAATGCAAGAAAATAAAAATAAATCCAAGTTTTTATTACATTATTATGACTGTTTTCAACATAATTAAACTAATACTTATTAATTTTTTATTAATAAGATAGTTATTTTTGTCAAAACATAGAAAACAAAAATAAAACAAATCATTAGTAATCATATACCATATATAAATTTTACGTAATAATATTGTGAAAAACTGCAGAAACGTTACGTGCATTTTAAACTGCATCAACTTCTATCAAAATTCTCTAATAATAAGATTAATATATTATCGATACAGAACTTATAATTGCTACGATAATTAATATCATAGTCAGGGCTGGGCATATTTCAAATACTTGTATTTGAAATACAGTATTTGAAATACAATTTGTATTTTGTATTTTGTATTTCAGCGGAACACATAAAAGTATTTTGTATTTTGTATTTCAAATAAATTATTCAATGTATTTTGTATTTCAAATACAATTTCAAT